>NC_051862.1:22007809-22205309 GCF_015732765.1 Culex quinquefasciatus | reverse complement strand
ATTACCGAGGTGGGATAGGTTGACATTTACATGACTTGTTCAAATTTGAGTTTGTTGATTTCTCTTCTTCAAATTAGCTTCAGAAAATTGATTTAGCTGGATTTAAATAAAAACTAGATATTTTTAGTTTTGTGTGTTTTGTCTTCCATAATGAATTACTGATCTAGAACTATCTGATTTGTTATCATACATTATGGAAAATGGTTCCAACTATATGATTCAAAGTTCAATAACCATATGGCGAATAGTAATCAAATGGTTGTTCTTTATGAGGGATATATTTACCTATATTTTCTGATAGTTTTGTGTCAAAGAGTCAAGTACCATTTTGTATTTGTCTAGTGTGTGTGTGTGTTTGGCTAAAATTTAGAGAACATCTTTGGAGATTTGTTTGAATGGTCCAATATGCCAAAAAAAAAGTCAGATCATTAACTGTTAATTCTAAAAAAAGTTACCAACACAAACAAAAAATCAACTAACCGAAGCATCATCGGTATTCTCAAATGAGCACACATTTAAAGCTCCCTCCAGCTTCTCATATCCCAATCAAAATTCATTCCACCGCGAAAACAATTAAAATTTCGGAAATTCAATGCATAATCCCCTGTGCACACACACACAAACATATGCAGAAAACAAAAAGTGTGCCACAATGGCGGCCTCACCGGAAATTCCCAGATTAATCAAACACCTATTTAGCCGCGTTAGTGCACAGACACACACACACACACACACACACACACAAACACACAAAGCTTATTCGATATGCTTATTTGTATATAAGTGCAACAAACACACACACACAGAAACACACAAACAAACAGATAAAAACAGACACACATATTGATTCTCGCCAAATATTTGACACCCGTTCGGTTTGTTGTTGTGGTGGCTTCGTTTGGTAGTGGTGGTGGTGTGGCAAATCCGGTGTTGCAAAAACATTTGGTGGTGGTGGTGGAGGAAGGTGGTGTTGGTGTTAAACAATAGCTGCACCAGATAAATCCGCAATCGCTTTGTTTCGACAGCTTAGCTTGTGCTTTCGGCGCCTTGTTTTTTTTGAGGTTCTGAATTTTAAATTAAATCCTGGCGAGTTGAAGAATTCAAAACATGAGACCACGCAGACAAGTTTAAATTTGGGTTGTTTTTCTTTCGTCTGTGATGGTTTTAGGGCGGGGGAGTTTCTCGAGTTAAGTAGCTATGGGCAAATTATATCGTTCGCTTTGCTATGACTTATTTGCACTCTAGTGGATCATCAAATAGAGCAGAGTTAAAGGATCTATCAAAATCGTATTATTTGTTGGAAATTCGATTTTTTTTGGATTATCAAATTACAAGTAATTTTTTATTTTCCAAAACGATTTAACACCCTTTTAAATAAATTTATTTTGCTTCGCTGGGAGACGGTTATTTTAGCGGATTGCAGACTGGATTTCGCCATGTATACAGTTCAGTCTCGATTATCCGAAGGCCTTGGAAAAATTTCACTTCGGATAATCGGATAACGAAAAAAAAAATTTTTTTTTTCGTTTACAAATTCAATAATACGTTCTTTTGAAATGTAAGTCTTGATTTAAAAAAATGAAAATATTGTTTTCAAAAAGATAGAAAAATTTAACAAATGTTTCACATTTTAACATTTAAAATCGGACCATTAGTTGCAGAGATATCGACATTAAAAAATAGTGGGTTGTTTGGGTGAGACTTAAAATACATCAATTTTCCTGTTTTTAAATCTTTACATGGCAATATCTAAGCAACTAAGGGTCGTTTCAACAAAGTTCAAAAAAGCAAACATTTAGAATTTTCTCAGTTTTTTTTTAAATGTTTTCAATGGTGGGCAAACATGGGCACTAGTTTAAAAAATGAATAACTGCGACTATTTTTTAAAAAGTTTTCTAAAAATGGTTATAACTTGAAAACGGTGCACTTTATCAAAATTTCACTAAAGCACTTTTTGATTGCAAATTCGATTTTACGTCGAAAAATGAAATTTGACAAACTGATCAAAAAAATTTCTTCAAAATATACAGATTTTTGAATTTTCATATATCATTTTTGTATGGACAGCTGCCAAATTTGTATGGAAAACAAGCTTTTCCCGGCAAACTTCGTCCTGCCCTTTTTTGGTTTTTTGATGTGTTTAGCTTGTTGTCTTATTCAGCCTCCTGTGATCAAAATTTGATTTTACGCAACTTTTCCCATACAATCTGCAGATGTTCCGGAATCGGTCCCAGAGTGGCCAAAGTGGCATTTTTTTTAGCATATAAACCTTCCTTGTGTTTACACGAACCTAACGCAACAAAAAGCGCCTCGATCCGTTCCGTGTTGAATTGATTCGCGTTCGAACAAAACCATCGAATTTTTTTATATATATAGATTTTATGGAACTAATGATGCAAAATAATTTTTTTTGGGCATACCGAAGGCACCAAAAAGGCTTATAGTTTATACAAAAAAATTAATTCAAGAAATACTTATTTCGTAGAGAAATGCTCACATATGTAATTTTTTTAAAGAAAATACTTTTTAGAAATTACAAGTAAAACATACTGCCCCTGATCGCATAAATGTCCCATATGCATTTTCATCGATTTCGAGTTATTGATGCAGTTTGGTTCAAAATCGTGTGCTCTTTCGAAAGAGCCTATAACATCCAGTACTTTGTTCTAGAATTCAGGAGGAAATCCAGTTTTTCGCGAAAACTTAACACGCAGCCTTATGTATGGGACAAACTTCAAATGCGTTTTTCTCAGCTTGCTGTTTTTGCATATGGGACATTTATGCGAACATGGGCAGCATAATGCTTAAAAAAAGTTTTCCTTAAAACCTTTGCAAATATTTCAAAATAATGAGGAACAAAACCAAATTCTTTCAATAATTTTCAAATGTTTTAAGAAATTCAGAAAGCGAATTGGAAACTTTTGAAATATGTTTTCCAGCATTGCTTAATTTGTAGTTTCATTAAATTCCTTTGAAATATATTATTTAATTAAGACATGAAAATGCATCTAAAAAGTGTTTTCAAGCCAAACATGTCTAAATCCAAACTAATTTATTTTAATACCAAGTAAAAAAAAAGAAATTGCGAAAATTTTATCATATTCCAAAAAAATATTTTTGCGAAAGGTTTTTTAAATTTCCTATAAATTTGTCTAAGATACTTTGAAAGTTCGACTTCTGGTTGATAGGAATAGAAATTGAAATAAGTTTTTTTTTGTTCTTACTCAAATTGTAATGCCTTCAAATGTCGATATCTCAGTTACTGATCTGATCTGTCAGATTTTTATGATTTTTATTATAAGAATTTTAAGTTCAAGCCTAACTTTTGAGAAGGACTTAAGGTGTAAATTAAGGCTTTTCACAGTTAGTCTTGAGATTTAAATTACTGTTATTGAAATTATTATTTTTCTTGTTTCTTTTTTAAATCCTTAAATTTGCTGGTACAATTTTATTGTGAATTTCTGAACCTTTTAAAAAAAATATTTTCGAAAAATTGAAAAAAAAAATCCTTAAAAATGTAAAAAAAAGCTGCACTTTTTTTAAAAACTTCGGTAAAGTTATTTTTGATTTCAAGTCTGAATTTGTATCTGAAATTTAAGTGATTTTTTGCGACCGTTTTTCAAAGTGTAAAAAAAATATGTTTTTCGTATAATTGGCAACACTGCCAACAAAATGATGTTTTTTGTGTGACACAGTTTTGATACCATTCTTGCATGAACTGTTGTCAAATTTAACTGGAAAATTGTACAAACGAACCTAGGACGCAAAATGGCTTCTTTGGTCGTACTGAAAGCCTCTAAAAAGTTCAAGGCAAATAAAATTAAAAAGTTTGATGAGAATGATAGTTTCCGGATTTTATTGAATGATTGAGATCAAAACCTAGGTCCATTTTCCCTCTACACTCCAAACCTCGCTTCAATCCAGACATCAATCTAAAAAATGGCTGAAAATCCAAGTTTAACCAGAAAAGAACTGAAAAGAAGAACATTATTTTGTTGATATATAAAAAAATAAAAATAATTGTAATTTGATGTTAAATATGAATATCTTTTCAAAAGTTAAGCTTGATTTTAAAATTTTGAAAAAGTTTCAATTTTTAATATTCGCAATTCGCAATTTTCAGTGTAAGAACGGGCCTTGACCGATCTTATGCACCAGGTTCCCGACGAACACGCACTGCCCTTACACCTACATCTCACCCTTGCTCTGAGTCAGTACGAGCAGCACGCTAGAACACGCTTTGAGTGTTCGTGCCAGGCATGCACACCTTCTTTTCCGGTTACACGGAGAAAAAAGAGTTCCCAAAATCGTGAACAAGCGTTCATGAAAATGGGAACCACGAACAAAGTGTTCAAATTTCATGGTACGATTTTGAAAAACGTACCATGAAATTTGAACACTTTGTTCGTGGTTCCCATTTTCATGAACGCTTGTTCACGATTTTAGGAACTCTTTTTTCTCCGTGTACGCATTTTAACTCGGCCGGGGGTGGTACATTACGAAGGGGTTTGATGTAAGTATAAGCGCCTAACCATTTATAGTGTGCCTATCAACTTTCATTAAAGCAAAAACTGTTTTATGTTAGTTTGAATTCAAAAACTAATTGTTATTTTACTGTGTATTGTTTTCTCCTGAAATCTCCCCTATTGTTGAGTCGTGTTTATCTGTTGCTATTTCTTTTGTCGCGTTGTTTTGTTACAATTTTTGGTCCTAAGCATTTTTTAAAAAAATAGCAAATGTGTTATTCCTTCAATCATTCCATACATTGAGTAAGGGCTCGAACCTCACTTGTTAGAAAACAATAGACAGTAAAGGAGAATATACTTTATAAAGAAGCAATAGTAAGAGAACCATAATTGTGTGTTAAAAAATCAAAAGAATAAGCTTGATGTAGTAGATGTAGAAATAGGCAATAGTTAATAAATAGAGATAACAAACAAGCTTAGATTATTGTTATGATGGGCAAGATAAAAAATTATTTAAATGAATAAATAAAGAAGTAAATCAACAAAGAATAGGCAAATGATAATTAGACTTGGTATCAATAGTACATTAGGGGAAGGTTTATTTTAAAGAAAACACACAGTTTGTTAAAGCAGCATTATTTGGGAAAAAGAGTGACAAGCATTGAGAGATACGAGAATCAAGAGTTAATAAAATCAAAACCAAATGGTAAACAGAAGAATTAGTGGTGAAGTACGAATCAGTAGAGCAAAATAAAAATAGGAGATAGATGGTAGCTGAGAAAGATGAGAAGAGAAACCCCGTTGTGCGATGTTTCGGGTACATCCACAGCAGTTGACTCAACATACTGCGAATTAAAACAATATCGTCTACAATCACAAATTACTTCCCTTTCCCACATTGTCGCGCCCCTTTCTTTTAGCCGTCTCGACTCTGACCCTCGCTGGTCAAAGGTTTACGATCCGTTTCCACAGGCCACCAGCTAGGTCATCATGAAAACCAAGCCAACGTGGAGGTAAGAAAATAGGACGCTCGCAAGGAACCAGAGCTATACTGTTCTGATCAAGATAATTCGGATGATCTAACAGAACTACGGATGTAGTTAGTTGCGCTCCTTCCAGGATGTTCCTTACGTGGACGTCAACCGAAGAGCACGCAACAAGGTCAGTGCCATTGCATGCTTTTAGGTATCAATCCTTGGCCTGCAAAAAAAAAAAAAAAAAAAAAAAGTTTCAATTTTTAATATTAATAATAAAAATCAGACTAATAGTTTCGGAGATATCGTCATTTGAAAATTATAGGCTAATTAGTTGAAACTTAGAGAAATTCGTTTTTATCTATTCTAATTCAATGTGAGGCTGTATCTCAAAAAATAAAATCAGGATGTTTTAAGTTCCTGAGCGGAAATTATGGAAATTTTTCTCAGCTTTTCACAAGAATGTTTTATGTTAGAACTTCTTTTCAAGAAGTATTTTTAAAATGCATAAAACGGAATAAAATCGAAAATTAATAACCTAAAGTGATTAGAACTCTAGAGCTTTTCGATTGGAAATTCGATTTTGCTTTAACAAATGATTTTGAGTTACCCAATTGTTTAATATTTTTCAAAAAAAATCTGATTGATTTCGTGTCTTCGAAAAAGTTGAAGGTTATTGGGACTTTTCAGAAAAAAGTAAGTAAACGGAAAAAAACATCCGATTTTTTTTATTTAAATTTATGACTAAAAGTTGAATTCCCAAAATACGTAGTATTTAATTTTCTAGTTTTTTAAAGTTATTTTATTTTTACGGGGATTTTTTTTTATGAAAAAGTCCCAATCATAACCTTCAACTTTGCCGAAGACACCAAATCGATCAGAAAATCCCTTCTCAAAATTCAGAAATTCATTAATTTACATACCCATTTGGTATGACTTGCCGCCGAATTGTATGCATAGTTGTATGGAAAAAACTAATGATGCAAAATTACTTCTTTGGACTTAGAAAATAGACAAATGAAAAATCAAAAATCGCAAGAAAAAATTGGGAAATCGTTGAGAACTACTCAGAAGATTTTGTTTTCATGAGACATATTTTAATGGAATTAAAAATAGATTATAAATTTGGTCAGTAAAGGCCTAATAATTTTTGAGCGATTTAAGCCACTTTTACAACCTCAAATCAAAACAACTTCACAGACCCCACCCACAATCATCGCCATGGCACTCGTTCGTGCAAGGATTTTCCCCGGGAATAATAACTCCGGGCGCTGGAAATTTATATTTAACACCCAATTTTCGCCGTCATTTTGTAATGGATACTTACGGCTGTTGGTGCCGTTGGTTCTGGGAGGGAAATCATGGACTCTCGCCCTGGAGGGGTTGACCGTCCGAAAAACGACGACGACGACGTCCTTGCCGTCCGTCCGTGTTGAATGTGAATTTAAAAGCTTGGCGAGAAAAATGGCGTGTGGCTTCAACCTTAACTCACCCCCAAAATGATGTGGTTTGGGGATGTTCTACGTTTTTTTGGGATAAAAGTTCGTAGAAGTTTGATCTCCGAGAAGATTCTTTGTTAATTTTCAAGAATGTTGAATTTATTTCGCTAGATAAACGTAATTGAAAATTAATCACATTTGGTTGATGATAAAAAAGGTATTTGAATTTTTTGAGGACATCCCCAAGCGTCCCCAAAAACACACAATCCTCCAATTTCGAGAAAATGCAAAGTGTCAAGCACCATTTTGCATTTCGCCCGTGGGCGAAGAAGCTTTTGCTCTACATAACTCTTCCAACCCTCTCTCGCTGTGTGTCTGCATCTGAACGTGTGTGTGTGTGTATTTTTGGTGTGAAATGAGTTATTATTCCACTGGAAACCTTTGTGTGTGTGTGTATTTTCATTCTCTATCTGCTCGTGTTTTCCCAGACTAGAGGACGACTTCTTGCATGCAAAGCAGGCAGCCAGGCAAGGCAAGGCGGATTCTTGCCCAGAAGGATTTTGCTCTAAATTCTGGAGCACTGTGTCGTGTCGCTGGTGATACTTTTGTCACCCCACTTCCCGAGAAGTAATTGTAGATGTAGCTGGATGCAATCATCTAGCTAGAAGAAGTTGTCTAATTTTTTTGTTTTTGGGACATAACTTTTTTCGATTTTTATAAATAAATCAAACAAATTTTTAAACTAGTTCAATCATGCAAAAAAAAAATACAATCAATGCAGGTAAGTTCATTTTACATTGTTTTCAGATTGAAGGTCTTTTTTTAATTGAAATTTTTGGCTCTTTTGAAAAAGACATAATTTAGCCCCTAATGTTTTTAGCTAGTTTTGGAACGACATAAACTTTGAAAAATATTTGCAACTGCCATATGAAATATTCAATTACAGTGCCATCCCGCTTTTGGCAACAAGAATTTATCAAACATTTCTTTTCGCCAAAAACCAACGTCAATTTTTAAGTTGTTCATTATTGTGTGAAGTTTTGGATTGGTTTCAGATCAACAATTTAGAAGAAAAATGAAGTCATTTTTTACAACAGATTTTTTTTTGAAAAGTCGTGTTGCTAAAAACGAGATGGCAATATATTTATAGTTTTATTGTGTGTGTGTGTGTGGTCCAATCCAATACCCGCTAACCGGTAGCGAAATTATGGGAAAGTATAATTTGTATCAGACTTTGTATATGCCGAATGCTGATACAACTTATCTCAGTCCCGGGTATTAGGTGGTGATAGCCCTCGCGCTGCTTCCAACGACCCATTTCAGAATGGCAGAGATCCTAGCGGCCCAATTCCGAGGTCGTTGGGCATTGTCCGGCCCCGCCTTAATATAGAAGCAAGCACCAGACGGATCCTTGATCTATCTTAAGACTCCCAATCCCTTCAGGCAAATCAGGGATCAGAGCGTATTTAATATGAGAAGAATACAACATGTTTAATAACCTTCAGATGGCCGACTGGTTAGAGTCCCAGACCATCAATCCAGAGGTGTGAGTTCGAATCCCACCTGATTCAGTTTCGTTTTTGTTCCAATTCCTGATTCCAAATTTCAAAGGTACCGACCGGGATTTGATCCCTGAACCTTCTGCTTGTGAGGCAGAAGCCGTAACCATTAAGCCACGGAGCCGGTAATATATTTATAGTTTTATTGCATTTAAAAATGTATAAACTTTAGGTAATTTATTAAAAAATAATTTGAATGCATTTAAATTTAAACTGTGATTTTTGTTAATTAAAAAAAACAAATTTGCAAGTTTAGTTATTTTTTTAGTTTTTTTCAAACGGAAATTTGTTAAACTGTACAAAGTTTATTTCTGGAGTTTTTTTGAAAAGGTCCAATAAACCAAATTTTTCAGTTTTTTGCTTTTTGAGTGTTTTTTAATACTGCTGACTCAAAGCGGTTTCAAAAACACCCAAAAAGCAAAAACTGGAAATTTGGTTTATTGAACCTTTAAAAAAAAACTCCAGATTTTATTTTTCATTTGGTTGTTTCGTTGATAAATCGATTTTAAATTAATTTATTTTTTTTAACTGATTATGATTTGATTTTTCAAATTGATTAAATTTATTCAAAATGATTTTTTTTGAAAACGTAATTTAGAAGTGTTTTGAATTTGATCTTTTTCAACCAGGTGTTTTTTTTTGAATTTATTTGATCCAAAACTAAATTGATCAAATCTTGAATTTTATTGAATTTTTAAGCTTTTGATTGTTTTTATATTTATTGAATATTCAATTCTATTGATTTGATTTGAGTTATTGCATTTTAAAATTAGTTGAATTAATAATTACTGCATAATTAATTTCTATTTATGTTATTTTTAAATTCTTAGCACTCTTAAATTTCAAATTATTAACTCTTATATTTTTTCTTGAAAGCTATGAAATATTAAAACTCTTAAGGTGAAGCCGTTGATCATTTTCGAAGAAAATTGATCATCACTATAAAATATTCTATATTAAATTCAATTTAACGAATTTCAGCACCAAAAGGAATCAGCAAGTGCCGGGTGTGGAGTTCTTCAAGCCACTTTAAGAATTTTCGATCTAAATCAAATGCGTTTAAAAATTTATAAAATTTTGTGGTACAATCATTGCCGTCCTAGTTGGCAATCATTGACTAATGACTAATGAATCAGCATCAGCACGTGTAGGGCACTATTCTAAACAACTTGTTGAAGTAATTTTGTCAAAATATTGAAAGCGACGCAAAATTTATATCTTTGAACGAAAAATCATGACAATGATGGAAGTCTTCACGTTAATTGGTTTTAATGTTCTTATTTTATAAGTTGCTTATTTTCTTTAATTTTGTGAATTTAAATTTGTTTGAGTTGGATTTTTTTTTTATGTTGGAAATTATTCCAACAATGTATGAATTTATTGTCGTGTTCCCTGAACTTTTTTGTGGACATAGGCATTGGCGCTGTAAAATGCTTTCTATTTCGCTGATATCTCTTAAAATATACAACATTTTAAAGTTCTATTAAATGTAATTTATAATAATACACGATGAATATAAGAATTTATAAAACCTTTGGTTTATAATTTTTTTGAATTTGATTTAATAAAAAAATTGGATTTATTTAAGTGTGTTTTTCTGTGCTGATTGTTCGATTTGAAATTGATTTTTATTTCCAATTTTTTTTTAATTCATCCAGAGTTCCAATTGTTAGAATTTTTAATTGATTTGAAGTATTTGCATAATAATTTTCGAATTTTTGAACAAGCTTTATGTTGAAGTAAGTTGCTACTTTTTTTTTTGATAAGGTGAAATGCAATTGTATTGAAACTGATAACATTTCTTGATTTATAATAGTTAAAAAGTATTTTCAAATTAAAGAGCTGATTTTATTTTTATTTTTTTTATTTCAAATTTAACTAATTATTTTTATTATTTTTTTTTATTTGAAATTGGTTTCTGTTTTTCCAGATTCCTTTTTAACTTAACAAAACTTCAAACAGTTAGAATTCTTAATTGATTTGATTTTATTATTGATCAAATTAATTCAATTTGAAATATTTGTATAATGATCTAAGTTAATTCTGTGTTTTTTTATATGAATTCCTAAATTCATTGAAACTAGTAAAATTATTTGAGTATTGAAAGTTTAAAAAGAATTTTAAAAATTACAGTTTATTTTATCTTTTTTTTTAACTCATCAAGATTTTAATTGTTTGAATTTTTAATTGATTTAATTTTTAATTGATTTAATTTCATTACTGATCAACTTCATTCAATTTTAAATATTTGTATATGATTTTGATTTTGTAAATTCTTAAATGTATTAAAACTGATTTAATTACTTGAGTTCAAAAGTTATTAAATTTAGGATTCGATAAGGTTTGTTTTTTTTTGTTTCGTTAAACAAATGGCAAACTAGAGGCGTTAAGTGTTGATGTTTTTATAATTTGAATTGTTTTTTATTGCTTTTTTTAATTTGAACTTTTCAAATCAAGTATTCTTTGATGGCATATTTTCATATTATTCTCTTAAACTGAAATTGTTTTTTGAAAAGCTTTGACCACTCCACTTTTTCATATTATAATTTAATTTTTAATTACATATCTGTGATTTGTTTTACATTTAGAAATGTAATTTTGCCAAATGATGATACTGCTGATAAGTGCTATTGCTATAAAATATCTTTAGCAACATTAGTATGAGCTTTTCAACAACTTTTTCGGATGTTGGATTTTTTAAATTATTGATACGTTAAACCACCTTCAATTAACTGATTTTTTTTTAATTTGATATTTTTTTGGGTTGTATTTTCTTTAAACGTTTTATGAAAAATTTAGTCACCAAAGTATTTAAGATGATATTAAGTAATCGGTTCATATTTCAACTCCTAGATTTTTTTTTTCCTTTAAAAACAGTACATAAACCCCACTTTCCACAAAATCGTGCAACGATGGGAACACTTTCCATTCTGTTGAGCTACTTTCGTCCCCTCAAACTGCTGGTAGAGTTTTTTTGTTGCTAGTCTCCCCCACTTGGGTTGATGGTTCAACGATTTACCGGCGGCGACGACCGCGCTGTGACATCCACTGCTGGGAAAACGGGTTAACTGAGAACAGTGACAGGTTCTTCGCGTGTTGGAAAGTTGAGAGCTGGGAAAATCTTTTTCTGCTGCTGCTCCCCAAAGTTAGGGTTGGAAACGTGGTGGTGGTTCGTTGGAAAAACATACACATTTCATACGCGTACTTAAGCACAGCTCCGGTTGGTTGGGTTTTTGCATGGTGGGCTGCTTTTTTTGTAGAACCTAACTTTAAGCAATTTCTTTATAAATATATACAGAATGATTAGAAAATTGTATAATGAATTTTAGTACAGTCTCAATAGCTCATTCATAACTTTACACAGTGTTGCCAGTTTTTCTACATTTTTCAAATTTAGAATCTTTTGAGTTTCTTCAAATTTAGATTTCAAATTTCTAAACTTGAGTTTAACTCAGTTGAAATCAGTAACTTTTCATAACTCTTTCATCTCAAAAGCATTCACTCGGAAGCGACTAGTGACGCACAAACCCCAAGTAGTGTTTACACACTCAATCCCACACCCGCTCACGGATCAGTTGGTTTCGGATTTGCTAATGCCCTGCCTGACTAACTGCTGCATATCTCGTTGG
Organism: Culex quinquefasciatus; assembly: GCF_015732765.1. NCBI lineage: Eukaryota > Metazoa > Arthropoda > Insecta > Diptera > Culicidae > Culex > Culex quinquefasciatus. The sequence continues at coordinate 22,193,242 of NC_051862.1, read as the reverse complement.
GTTGAAGTTTTCATTTCGCACTCACTGCAAGGCTGCACTGCTGCAGCATCACACAGGACTGCAAGGTTTGTCTACGTGCCCTGCTGCTATTGCTGCTTAGGTATTTCAAAGTGTACACTGAAGCTTCGTTTTACGTACAGGAGTTATGTTTTCATTTGATGATTTATAAAAAAAAAGTTATTCAATTGTGTTTCTGATTTACTTTTTCATGTTAGTGGATTTAAAAAATCATTAAATCAAACAAATTGTTAAAATTGGAAATTTATTCTAATTGAAAATGATTGATTTTTTTAAAGTATTGAATTTAGTTTTTTTCGTAAACTAAAATTTTAAAATTTTATGTTTATAAGGTTTCAAAATTCATGGTGGGTTTTGATTAATTGAATTTTAATTTATTTTAAATCGCTATCATTTATAAAATATTGGAATTTAATAAATTTGAAAATTATTAGGATTTTCAAATTTTAATTTCATTATAAATTATTCGTTCCCAAGTAGAAAAAAGTGTTTTTAAATGTATTGCATTTTCTAATTTATTGTACGTTTTCGAGTTCATTAATTATTTGAAATTTTTGTTGTTTTTTCAATCAGTGAAATAGGAATCAAGAAAATTTGGAACTGAAGTGAATTTGGAAATTAGGTGCATTTTTGTTATTCATTAATATTTTAAATAAGTGGATTTTTTAATTTATTGATTGTTGAATTGTATTGTATTTTGAAAATGAAAGGATTTTGAAATTTATGACTTGAATTAACTGAATTAAGTTATAGATTCAACTAAATTTCAAAATTAAATAAATCAAACAATTTGCTACATTTCCAGAACCAAGCAAATTTAAATGTCAATTGATTTTTCATTCGATTAATTTTCAAATTGAATTGATTTTGGAATGATTTTTTTAAAATTCATAATTTTCAAAGAAAAAAAAATCAAGATTCTACAAATAAATTTGTTGAACTGTAAAATGTGTAAAATATTTAATTAGAATGATTTTTTATTTATAATTCGATAGTATTTTATATTCAATAAATTTTGGAATATGAGATTTCATTATTTTGATTTTTTTTCTTTATTTTTTGATTTTAATATTATTGATTATTTTTAAATAAGAATCATTTCAATGGAATTTTTCAATTTTATGTTTTTTGAATGAAATAAAATTTTGATTTTTTGCTTCGCATTTTTTAATCTGTAGAACATTAAAAAAGATTGAATTTTTAAATTATTTTGATCTTTCCAACTGTTGAATATATAAATTCACTAAACATTGTAATGTATTGAACAGTTAATTTCAACATTCAATAAATTTCAAAATTCAAAAATTAAGTGATTCTAAACTCTATAAATTAAAAAAAAACATGAAAATTTAACTGATATCTGTTTTCAATGACTGAAAAATTAAAATGATTTCAAAAATCAATCAATTAAAATTCAAAATTGAAAAAAAAAATAAACCGTCAAATTATAATAAAATTACAAACTCAATTAGTGATTTTATTTATAGTTACAATATACTAAATCTTGAAATAAATTTAATTTCGATTTGTTGACGTTTTAAGCAAATTTATAGTTTTTAAATTTATTGAATTACAAAATAATTGCATCTTTTTTAAAGAATTTAGAAATGTATTGAATTTTGAAACTTATATAATTTGAAAATTCGAATTCTTTTAAAAATTATTGAAAATTGAAATTTATAAAAAAAAATCAGTTTTGAAATTTAGTTTATTTCCACATTTAATTTATTTCGAAATTTACCGGATTCGAAAAGGTAAGCTTTTTATAACCTTTTCAATTTCTATCAATTTTAAAATTCCATTCACTTAGTATTCAATAAATTTCATAATTAAATTAATTTTAGAAATTAAAAAACCTAATCAATGCTGGAATTTCATAGAATTCAATTTTAAAGTATAATAACACGCAATTTTCATTAAATTAAAAATTCAATTAAATTCAAATTTTATTAATTGATCTTATCAAGCTTCGAAATGTGGAAAATTTTGAAAATGAATCAATTTTGCGATTTTTGAGCTTTCAAAATTATTGAGTTTCTGTTTGTTTTTTTAATTCCTTGGAATATACAACTAATTGCACTATTTTTTTAAAGAATTTTGAAAAATATTAAACATGACTCATGCTCAATTTTGATTTGTTTCAAATTTTAAAATTTATAGGATTTGGTCATGTATAAACTTTTAAAATTCATTGAGCATTTAAATTTATAGAGCATCATTGATTGATATTTATTGAATATTTAAATTCGGTTGATTTCAACATTTTATATATTAATTTTTTTGCAATATTTTATAAATTTTCCTATCTTTTTATATGTTAGTTTGAGGAATTTAAAAAATATTTCTTTTTATATCTCAATAAAAAATTAAATTTATCAAGTTTTATAAATTGAAATAATTGATTACTACTATTTAAATTAAAAAAAATCATTGAACTAAAAAAAATATATTATAGCTAGCAATTATAAAAAATTCGATTTTATTCATTTATGTTTCAAATTTATCTATTTTTAATATATTTTTAAATAAAATTATTTGAGTTATGAATTGCTAGAAATAAATTTTATTTAGCTTTATACAAAAAATATGGCAACACTGTCTTAGTAAACAGGTAACTTAAGTGGAATTTGTGCAAGTTTTAAAGTTTGAAGACATCAGTTAGCTTGGCTTATTTAGAATGTTGAAAGCGTTTTTGGGCAGGATGATATGATATTAGACAAGTTTACTTTTTAAACCAATTATCAGTTCATTATTGAAAAGATATTTAAATGATCTTTCTGATAGGTCAAACATTTTAATGACCTGGCAACCCTTTCCTAGTAAATTCTGGGAAAAATCTTAAAATTGTTAGAGAGCCTCTTCGTTACAGCAGATCCTACTGTACCTACGCTAGAACGTCTGTTCTGAGTCAGCAGCGATGGATCCAAAAATGCTTTGCTTATTCAGAGTGACTGTTCGCATGAGCTTAAGTATAGTCCATCCAGCACATTCCGGTTTAGCCCAGGTTTTCCCCTTCCCCTTCCTCACCGACATCATCACAGTCGTCATCCTGCCCTCGAACTCAAACACTTTGGAGTTTATGGAGAGAGATAGAGAGAGAGCGAGGTTGAGATCGGTGCCTGCTCGCACGAAAGCTGTTTTCATAATGGAATTGTACATTCACACAATAATACCCGGCACCTTTCGTCCTGAACCGCCGCCCCCCTCACTACCTTGCAGGTTCCTCTACTCTAAACAGAGTTGGAATAAACTAAACTGCACTCTGCACTCATGGAGCTCGTGCACGGAGAAGAATCGTTTCTCCTAGTCAGCACAATAATTTAGAATTTTATAAAAGCAATTAGTTCTACTTGTGCCAATCAGCAAAACTCATTTAAACGATTGCAAATGTATTGTGCTGTTCTTGAGAAATTGACAAATAACAATGCGTAACGCCTCTTCGTGAACAAAGGTTCACGGTAGAGACGTTACGCTGCTCATTTTGTCGATTTTTCTGAAACAGTACAACATTTTTCAAGTCTATTTACAGCAATTTGTTCGTCTTACGCCCTTCTATTAATTTTTTAATGTGTTAAAAAAATCATTTTAATTTCGAACAGATTTTTTCCGTGCATTCGAGACCTCAGCTTAACCATAAAGCACGAGGTTATTCCAATGCTGTGCCGGTCGGTTGTGGCCGGGTGTTGTTCAGGGTCCTGGAGGCGGGAATTAGCACTGCCATTCTGCCACTGCCAACGTCCAACGTGAGATAGTGCCAAAAATGGGTGTCTATTATTTAAACCTTGGAGCAGCGCAAAAGTAGTCCAGCAGCAGCAGTTCGTGCGTCTTTTATTGGCACAGGTCAGTTGGGAGTAGCGGGGATGACCTTGTAACGGAATTAGTGGTTGATGGGTGGAGGGGATTTGTTTTATTATTTGATGATATGTTTGAAGTTGTACGATAACGTATCAATTCTCTAACAGAAATGGAATAATTCAAAGTTGACCAGCCTAGCTGTTGTCAAACAATTGCTTCACAGCTCATCTCAATCACTCCTTAACCGCCACAGACTAGCCCTAATCACCATACTTATTCCACTCCAAATATTACCCACTAATAATGTTTCACAATTCCACGACTCTCGCTGTTTACCGATCCGTCAGCCATGGCTGATCCGCTTGATGTTTTATGTAACTCACCAATCCATAACTAATCTCTGGCGCAATTCCCAGCAAACCAACTCCTCCAACGCCTGACTCTCAGCCGAAAATTGCTCCAGTTATGCGTGGCTGGCCCCCCTTCAAAAAGCCCACCCACAAGTTGTGGGACTCGGGCAATAACAATTACCAGCATTACCGTGGCGGATTAATATCCATAATCTCCATCGATTGGCCGCTCCATCATTCACCGAACCCCTTCTCGGGATAGAGGAGACACATTCCAACGCCGCGTGGCCAATTCCGTGCGCCAACTGGAGCGGCCAAGTAGAATTGAATCTCTGCTTTGCTCTTCGTCAATAATCAGGAAATTAAACCGGATTCCTCCCCCGGAGGGTATGACGAGGAGGAGGGGGGTTCAACCGAGCATCGGTGACAGTTTCCAGGTGGTTGGCAGTGTTGGGAAATTTATTACCTTAAAATATAATTTTCATTATTCACTCCAAATTAAGACAACAAAAATTAGCTGATAATTTAAAAAAAATCCATTTTTTTTTTCAAATAATTTCTCCAACTCTGCTTTCCCCCGATGGGACCGTGTGCAGATTTATACATCATGCCCAATATCGGTTTTCCCCCTAAGTCTACTTTCCGCTCCGCTCCGGCTTTGGGTCTCCGTTCCGGCAACGGGGATTGCTCCGGTTAAATGATGAGCCATGTTCATTTGACGAATGAAACTGAAACTACCCCTTCCGCTGCCACGGTAAAGCAATTTAAACAGTTGAGTTTCATGACATTTTATCATTTTAGTATTACTCAAACTGCACTCAATTTTTAATTGCCGATAGCTCTGGAACTGTCATATTTTAAATGTTAAATACTGAACCATTAGTGACAATTTGAATTTTGAAAATTATTTCAAAAAGTTCAAAAATGCTATATTACGACTTTTTGGATTGTTAGTATTGAGCTTCAAATTTAAAAAATATGGTTTTCAGTTGGATCAGATGATTTCACGATTGATTCATTTTTTTGGCTTCGAAATACGGACCATAAGTTTCAGAGATATTGGAGTTTAAGAATTGAGTGCAGTTTGGGTAATATGTACTTAGCAAACTTCAATTTTACTGTTGCTTAATAATTGAGTGGCTGTATCTCAGGAATAAAAAAAAATGTCGAATGTTTTTTAGACGAATTTATAGGAAAATTTCTAAGCTTTTTCAAAAAGATATTTTCATAAATTGGCACTCATTGGCTCATTTTTTAAATTCGAAAAAATAAACGTTTTTTTTTTCTCAAAATCCATTTTTGGTTTTCGGGGAGAATGGCAAGTCATACAAGTTTCTATTCAAATTTGGCAGCTGAGCAATTCTCTGAGATTTCGGTCATTCGATTTTTTTTGTATTTTTTAATCCGGCTAAACTTTTTTGGTGCCTTCGGTATGCCAAAAGAAGCCATTTTGCATCATTAGTTTGTCCATATAATTTTCCATACAAATTTGGCAGCTATCCATACAAAAATGATGTTTGAAAATTCAAAAATCTGTATCTTTTGAAGGAATTTTTTGATCGATTTGGTGACTTCGGCAAAGTTGTAGGTATGGATATGGACTACACTAAAAAAAATGATACACGGTAAAAAAAATGGTGATTTTTAATTTCACTCCGAAGTGCACCGATTTCAAGTTATAGCCATTTTTAGGTAACTTTTTTCAAAATAGTCACAGTTATTCATTTTTTTAAATGAATACCCATGTTTAAAAAAGTAGTAAATCTTTCCCAGTTCCTGAGGGGAACACCCTTGAAGAGTATCGGGGCCGGCATTTACAAAGCGGATTCAGTGGCAGTTTCATTCTGAACTTAATGTTAACATGTTAAGGTTAATGTTAACATTCCATAGGTCGCCTCCCTAAGGTGTCGTGATAAGGTCCAGTTTGTGACGATACACTACCTTCCCTTTACTAAGCAATCGATTCCAGAAGGGAAAAGATCACCATGTTTGCCCACCTTTAAAAAAAAAATTTTTACCGTGTATCATTTTTTTTAGTATAGTCCATATCCATACCTACAACTTTGCCGAAGACACCAAATCGATCAAAAAATTCCTTCAAAAGATACAGATTTTTGAATTTTCACATATCATTTTTGTATGGACAGCTGCCAAATTTGTATGGAAAATTATATGGACAAACTAATGATGCAAAATGGCTTATTTGGGCATACCGAAGGCACCAAAAAATTTTCATCCGGATTAAAAAATACAAAAATTTAAATTAAAGAAAAAAGACCGATTCCGTAGAGAACTGCTCATCTGAAAATGTCACGTATTTTTTTTCTTTGAATATCAAATCAACAGTTGCAGATATAGGGGAAAGTGGGGCAAGTGTAACAAGCTAAGGAAATGCTCGTTATAACCCATTAAAAAGTTAAAAAATCTGTCGGATTTTATTATAATCATCTTATTCTAGGTCTTGACTAAGACTTTGTTTAAACAAGTTTTAAAAAAATCCTGTTTTTTAATGTGAAAAATTGATTTTAAAATTTTTGATTTTCCGTACGTTCTACTCAACTAGTGGGGCAAGACGAGCAACCCGTTGGGGCAAGAGGAACAATGCATGAAAAAATATGGTAATTTGCTAACAATTGAACTGTTATCACTTGGATACATCAGATTAGAATGTATTTGAATGGTTTCTTCATTTTTAGATTAAATAATAATATTTTACTAAAAAAATTATCGGTTTTACGAAAAAAAAATACTACTTCGATGATAAATAGTAAATTTTAGTAATATCACTATACTTTGTATGAACAATTTTTTTTAACGATTGTTTATCAGTTCTTAAGTACTTTCATGTATTTATTTCCCAATAAAATATGTTCTTGCAGCAATTCGTATTTTTTTCCATACTAAAAATCCATATGGTACACTTGCCCCACCTGAACAAGATTTTTTAAAAGCTCTCAACAAAAATAACCAAAAGTTAAATCATACTTTGTAATAGTGGCATGTCATTTGTAGGGACACTACTGATCTAGGAAAAATAGCATTTTGATAAAATGAGCCTTAAAACGAACCCTAAGCCTTATTTTGTACTTTCCAAATATTATAAGAAAACAGTAGTTTTGAAAAATACTTCATTAAATCTTATGCCCCGTGGTGTTTACGTCGTTTTGGCGGTTATGTGGTAGTAGAATCAGCTAATTGCATTGCTAGCAACAATTCCTCATACTGGAAATAATCAAAATTGTAAAAATTACGGCCGTAGGAGCGATTGTTCCTCTTGCCCCATATGGTCGTCTTGCCCCACCTTCCCCTATCTGCATTTGAAAATTGAGTGCTATTTTGTAAAAACCCCTAATTTGTCATGCTTCTTTTTCTTTTTACGGCTATATCTCAGCTACCAGAGTTCCAATCATACATTTTTTAAACAAATTTATAAAAAAATCTTAAAAATGAAGTTAAAATGTATTTCATTCATGTTTACGAAGGTTTTAAATATATATCAGAAAATGAAAATTCTCAAAAGAGGTTTTTTTGCGCAAATCTATTTTTGTGTCAAAAAGTTGAATAAAAATAGTTTAGATTTATTGTAGCGAGTACTTATATTTTCTCAAAGTCTTGATTATTATTTAAATATGATTTGTTTATGATTTTTTTAAGGTGTAAAAATGATCAGATATGGTAAGTCCAATATAGGTTTCGAAATTTGTTGATGTGTTTTAGGGAACTAAAAAAGACATCTTTGGAGCCACATTGCGTGATGGTGCAAAATTTGGATGAAGAGTCATGATGTTTTTTAATTATATTTTTCAGAAAATGTGGACAAAAAATTTCTAAAAATTATTTTTTAAGGCAGAATTGAATTTTTAATCTATAAATACTGTACATTTTTTTGATAACCTGTACCGTTCTGAAGTTAAAGTCACCTTTGGGTTTTCATTTTATTAAATTTTTTCGTTTTTGTATTTTAAAATTTAAAAACATTTATTAAAAAAAACCCTAAAATACATTTTTGAAGGTTTTCTATAATTTTCTCTCTGGAACTTTGAAAATCGATCTATTTTCTGAGATACAGCCTCACAAAGAATTTGAATCGATGAAAATGTTTTTTTCTAAGTGTCACCCAATTAGCCTGTAATTTCCAACTAGCGATATCTCGGAAACTGTTGGCCCGGAGCTTCAATGTTAAAATTTTAAACTAATTTTTCTGATCCTTCAATAAAAATAATTTAAAAATTTAAAAATCAAGCTCAACTTTTGAAAAGGTCTATAAACAGATGATTTTCTATATTTCGTGATTCAGGCCATATTTTAAGTTTTCTGAAATATTTTTATTGAAAAAGTCAGAAAATTTCGCTAAACTTTTTTTTTAATTGAAAATTGGACCAATAGTTTCCGAGATATTGTAAGTTGATCAGTATCCGAGGTATTGTAAGTTGAAAATAATAGGCTGATTAGGTGACACTAAGAGAAATTTATTTTCATCGATTATATTTTTTTGTTATGCTGTATCTTAGAAATTAATTGCTCAATTTAGTTTAAGAGACCATATCTTTGTTAATTTTCTTAAATTTTCACAATTATTTTTTCGTCAAGAATTATTTTTTAAACTCAAAAAACGGAAATTAATCGAAAATAAATAATCAAAAGTGGCTTCAACTCGATAACGGTGCCTTTTATTTATAAAAAAAATGGTTCAGTACTTTTCGATTGCACATTCGGTTTAGCTTTAAAAAGTGATTTTCAGTGATTTTTTTTGTCCAGATTTTGAAAATTTCCGGAAAAATAGCAATTCATAACTATTAACAAGCTTTTGCACCATTACGCGCTATGGCTCTAAAGATGTATTTTTTGGAAAATAAAAAAACGTATTCAACTTTTAGTCATGAAAAGAAAAATAAATAAATGGACAAAGTTTCATCCAAATTAAAAAAAAACATGGAATAGTCGATTTGCGAAATCGTATAGAACTATTCAAATAGTGAAATCTCTCTCATCTTATTCTGAGATATATTGCAATTTTGTGATTTGTTATGCTGTATAATGCAATGCATTGCTTATTAAACCATATTGTGATACATTATGCATTTTTTTAATTATGCTGTTTTTAAGGACAAAAAACCAAATTTTTAATTTCGTTTTATTTCCAACATATTTTAACAAAAAATGTCTTCCTAAAAATAAAAATAATATCAATAAATTTATTATTATCATTTTTTTCTGAAGTTTTAGGTCTTTTCCGATCTGATGTCTCAAAATTCAGAAATGTCAAAAGTCTAAAAATGTATTTTCTTTAGGGTAATTAGTGTTTTCTTTTACATATTTTTTCTGAGAATCGATGGCCCGCACAGAAAAAAAATGGTGGTAATATTCATCAGGAAACGATGACAGATGTTGTTTTAAAAAAAATGATAAATTTTCATCAGTTTTTCATGAATATTCATCAGGTTCACATTTTAAAGTAATATTACACAATAAAAGAGGTAATATTCAACCAACAAAATTTTCAACCTTCCAAAATTCAACTTTTTTTTTTGCTGTGTGTTTCTAATTATTCTGGAATAAAAATGTTTTACTTAAAATGTTCTTATGTTTCTTACAGATAAAAAATTACAATTATTGACTTTCGATCACTTGAATTACATTATTTTTCTACCATACTGCAAAATCTGTGTTAATATGTGCAAAATTAAAGTCCAAAAGCTGCCTGAACTACTCGTTATATAATTTAGTTGGCAGCTTGCGGCACAGATAATCTCATCCAACAATTTCGAAATTTTCCCTTCAGCTTGACCGCTTCATCATTTTCTCAGAACTCTGCTGGCTGCAAGTGCACACATTTCCCGCCGACCGACATGTTTGAGATTGGTTTTCCTGGCTCTCGTCGTCGTCGTTGGATTCATTTTCGTTTTGCATTTAATGCAGCAGCCCCGGGAATGCATTTGGATATATACAGATACACACACGGACAGACAGATAATTAATTTGTCATATCGATTGGATAGTTATTGCAGGCTTCCCCCCCCATTTCGACGACTGTGGCTGCCTTCTCGGGCAGAGTGCTGGCCGGTTATGTGGCCAAGCTTGGCACAGATATTTGGCCGAACCTCGGCGGGCACTGGCAGAAATCGATTCCGGATGATCTACTTGGGGGGAAAGGGACAAAACTGAGACAAGTAGATCATACTTTTATGTTTTTATAATCAAAAACAGAAGAATATTTTTTTTAAATAATTTTATCTCAAAATCTTTCCACCAAATGTCAATGCACCAAATTTAGGGCACATTTTTCCCCGTCCAAAGATTGTGGCCTAAACGACGACTGGCAAATTGGCGTGGGAGGATGATGTTTCCGATGACGATGATCTGATCGTCTGCTCTTCTGACGGTGGTGCATCATTTGTGCAAAAGGGAAATCAGTCTGGGTGGCTGATGGCGGTCAATTTCGGAAGGGGATCCAGGGTTGGAGGGGCGGAGTGGGAGGAATCGATTCTGAGCTGGAAATGATGAGCTGGTGTGAGGTGACATTATGTGGTACACGTGTCAAAGTGTCCATCAGCTCTCGGGGGAGAGAAAGAGAGAGTGGTTGAGATTTGTATGGTGTGAATGCGATTTGGATGAATTTTCTCGAATGATTTGTTACAAAACACAATGATTGTAATACGCTGCAATTAAAAAAAAACGTCTCAAATGTATTTTCTTTATTTCTTTCATTACAGGTATGTCGAAGGGTTTCATCAACATTTGTTCTTGCGGTAAATATTATCATTTCTTCCAATGATTTGCAAAACAAAAAGTTCATATTATTTCATTTTGATTAAAAATATATCACTAATTTTTTATAGTAACTCGACAAAGAAATGTTATCATTTGTAATTTTGTACCATATTTTAACATATTCAGCAAATTTCAGTTTCATATTATATATAGTTATAATGATCAATAAAAATCGAAAAAATTATCGATGAAATTTTCCTAGATGTCATAACATGAAAACAGTTTGAGTCATCATAACAAAAACCGAATTGAATAAAAAATGCAAACAACTTTTTCCTAACATAAATTTTTATTTTTTTAGCTCTCACTGAAGAAATTAGGAGGTTTCCTGAGCAAATTTTATTTAAATTTTTTTCCCAAAAAATCAAGGATTTTTTTTTTGAAGTCTTGTACATGAAATAGGTTGTAAGCTATTAATAATACATTTTATTACGCAAATATTACGTTTGTTTATGAGCATTCTCTCAAATTCAATTCTTTAATCTGACTGAAACTTTGTTGGTGCTTTCGGTATGCCACACAAAAATGATGTATGAAAATACAAAAATCTGTATCTTTTGAAAGAATTTTTTGATCGATTTGGTGTCTTTGGCAAAGTTGTAGGTATGGATATAGACTACACTAAAAAAAAGAGGCACGGTTAAAATTTTTTGGTGATTTTTTACTAAACATTTTTTTATATGTTTTAGGGGGCATAAATGCCAACTTTTCAATATTTCCAGGTTCTGCAAAAAATCTTTGACCGAGTTATGAATTTTTGAATCAATACTATTTTTTTCAAAAAATCGAAATATTGGTTGCAAAAAAAATGTCAACTTCATTTTTCGATGTAAAATCAAATTTGCAATCTAAAAGTATTTTAGTGAAATTTTGATAAAGTTCACCGTATTCAAGTTAATGCCATTTTTAGGTAACTTTTTTTAAGATATTAGTAGTTTTTATTTTTTTTATTTGTAATTCAAAAATTACTGTATCTCGAAGCGGTTACATCGTTGTGGTCAAAGACAAACTTGTAGTATATTTGACGGGCTTTCGAATAAAAAAATACACTGAGAGAAAAATACACGCCACTTGTATGAGATTTTTTTATTTTTATGTTTAAAAGTCAAATTTGATGGCAATGACACGATTTTTTTCGTTCAACATTTTTGAGGAAATAGCCTATGACGTTACAAAAAGACTTTAGGATGGTATGTCATGTATGTATGTATGTATTTATATCAAAAATTATTTACTAAAACTGTAAAACTAAATGCAAAATTTTCAAAAAACCGATTGTGGGATCGATTCTCCAGACAACTATCCTGAGTCCAACCCTTGTAAAGATACAGCGGTTTTAAAAATAAAAATGCTGAAAAAACTTGGCCATTTTTTGGCCATTTCTATAAAATGTAACTTTTGTCTTGCGCGGCCTTAGAGTTACATGCTACCAGGCAAGGGCATCGAAGCATAAAACTCAGTGAGGGTTGTGGGAGGTCCAAATGACTCCCAATTTCTCTCAAGGGTCGGCATGCGCTCATGCTCACGAGGCAGGAAAACACAATGTGTCGCTTCAAGATAAACTCCTCGGTTTATTCTTGTTGACGTCACTTTATTCACGGCTACCTTCTCTACCTGTTCTTTCCCTAACCCACTTCCTTACTGGCTATCTCCTACCTTTTCACTCTCTTCTGTTCCGTGGGTGGTACTTCTCTTCGGGGCCCCTCAGCTACGCCTGCCGCTGCTCTGCTTCCGGATCTCCGGAACCAACCTCCGGCCGTCTCGTTCTGCTGCTCGCTGGCCTGGGGGTGGACGTTGAACTCGCCGGCGTCCCGGCGTCGTTGTGGTTGCTGCTGCAGTCTTCGCTGACCCCTTCGTGTGCCTGCCCTAGCGCCCTCGAGTGTGGTAACGGACTCGAGCTTCCACGTCACCGAAGCTCCGTGGGAATTGCCCGGTTTCCGGCGCTGGGTTGTCGTCGTAGGGCAGGTCTTCGGTGTGGCTTGTGGTTCGGGGGTTTCCAAAATGGAGGACGCAGACGATCTAGCGATGTCGGCTAGTCGCTGCTCGTCGATACCGCAATTGACGACGGTAGACGGTGACGCTCGCGGTCACGGATGTTGGGTGGAACCACGACCGAACCGGGGGATGTTCCGTAGCGAAGCTACGCGAACTTTAGTCCTAGACTAAGGGGTTCTGTGGATGAGATGAGGGGGGGGGGGGATTGTAATGGCGGTCCTCTCTGGTCTGGTCACTCGCGGCACGGATCAGGGATGTTGGAGGGTTCGCGGGGATTTACCTGGAGTTCCTGGAGTTCTCGCTTCTCCCAGTCTCCTCTGTCCTCCGTGAAGTCCTTTGACCGCTTCCTGGCACTGGCACTTCACAACACTCCGTCGAGCTGTAGTCGAAGCTACGACGGCTTTCGCGACTTATCGCACTTCAATACACCGGGCAAATGGCCGATGAAAATCCGGGCCTCATCCCGCGAACCTCTGATCCGGCGAATCCTGGAAAACCCGCCCATCATCATCATCAGTTTCGCCACCCCCAATGGCCGCCCATTCGTTGATCTTCGGCCCTCTGGTGGTGGCTAGCAGAACTGCTCCTCTTTATAGGCGCTTTAGTACGGAAATGGCTGCGTCCGTACACGGGAGACATAAACCGACTCGTCTCACTATCCACGAACACACGCACTCCCCTGCCTCTGTGTCACCGAAATTCTCCCACAACACAACCACTGGTTACAAAAACTGACTTGATTTTTCAGTCTCGTAAATATTTTTACCGGAAAGCTCGTCCAATTTACCATAAGTTCGTCTTTGACAGTATTTCAATTGGATGTATGGGCTTACATTTATAGGCTTAATTACATTGTTCATAACTGGAAAAAAATATTTCTTTCAGTGTGGTTAGTTGTATGGTAGAAACCTGGATAGTAAATATGCTTACGTAATTATTAAAACGAGTCAAAAAAATATAGGAAAATAAATAAATAAAAAAATAAAAAAATATTAAAATATTAACAAAAAAAGCCTTTCAGTAACATTATAATAATAGTTGTGATAAATAACGCAGAGATTTTATTTGGAGTTTTTGATTTCTTATTAAAAAATATATTACAAAAAATAAAAAAATAACAAAAATATCACAAAAATATCAAAAACGTTACTTAATCCACCGTAAGGTGGTTGATGTATTCATCACATTCACATAGTTTTTTTTAGCAAAATAAAAATGTCTAACCTTTAAATGGTCTCTAAACATAACTAAATATACTCATGACGTTTTAAGTCCTAATATATTTTTTCAAACCAGTCACTTCTCGTTTTGATGAAAGCTGAAAAACAATAATCAAAACTTACAACCAAATAAGCCATATTGACCTTCTGATTAAAGTCGATGGTAATGCTAATCAAAAAAAAAAAAAATACTGAAATTGACCTATGGCACTACGGTGCCAATCCTTAGTTTCCGTCAAAATTCATCGCTTGGCCTTCTCAACCAAATATCATATTTGCGCAACCATGTCACTTGTGCGCGCCGAATAAATGAAGAAAAAATCAACAACTGTCAAAGCAAAATGACACCGCGAGAAAGAGAGAAAAAAACAACAACATAAAATCCCATTCCAAACAACCAATCAATTCAAAGCTTCCAATGAATAGAACTTTATTCAATATGAATCCGCTCCGTTGAAGTCTCCGAAAGAGTTCTGAGCTGCTGGAGGAAAAGAGGGGGGTAAAAAATAATAAAAGTCACGTTTCATTCCAGACTAATGGACACGCCGAAATGTGCGCCCGCCAGTCCCAAAAATAATAATAAAATAGATTTGATTCATTAACCGCGACGCTGCCGCCGCCGCCATCTATCGAAGTGAACTGTACAAAGTGCGAGCTCAAGAGCGCGCGCAAAAAAAAAGAAACGAATTTCCGATACTTGGTTATTTGATCAATCATTCCGCTTTTCATCATCGACCAACAGAAAAAAAATGCGATGCTTTCTCCACCCGAAAGCTCGGCAAAGGTTCACCGAAGACCGATGACCTTTTGCACCGGGTCGGAGCCGTGGCCAAGTTCTGAAACTGCATTCCAATGAGATGTCCTGTTCTCTCGAATCGGTTTTTTTTTTCAGATGGAAATCGAAGAATGAAAAAGTTGACGCGAGACGCGAATGGATTTTGAATTTGACTATAAATTGAGTGGTTCTATGGGAATCAAAACGAAGAAAAAACAATTTAACAATTTAACAATTTAACAATTTAACAATTTAACAATTTAACAATTTAACAATTTAACAATTTAACAATTTAACAATTTAACAATTTAACAATTTAACAATTTAACAATTTAACAATTTAACAATTTAACAATTTAACAATTTAACAATTTAACAATTTAACAATTTAACAATTTAACAATTTAACAATTTAACAATTTAACAATTTAACAATTTAACAATTTAACAATTTAACAATTTAACAATTTAGCAATTTAACAATTTAACAATTTAACAATTTAACAATTTAACAATTTAACAATTTAACAATTTAACAATTTAACAATTTAAAAATTTAACAATGTAACAATTTAACAATTTAACAATTTAAAAATTTAACAATTTAACAATTTAACAATTTAGCAATTTAACAATTTAGCAATTTAACAATTTAACGTTTTAACAATTTAACAATTTGTTGACGATTTTTTAGAGATTTGCTCGAATTGAGCACTTTGCTCGACGATCATCACTCATAAAAAGATTAGCGAGGGAGTGAATCGAAAATCTATCAGAAATTGATAGAGAATGCAAAAGATTCATAACGAACCGCACACTCACACAGAATGCTACATTGTCCTCTGCGTCCACCCGTGTGAATCTAAACCTGCGTTCGATTGGTCATCGCGGACCCTGAGCCACTGTTATCTGGGCTCATCAATCGGTGATATTTTGCTCACATCACGCGCTCAGTTAAGGTGAAGCTCACTCACGCGAAGCGGCACTCTCTATGCAAATTTCATTCCTAGCCTCTAAGCTCGACTCACCGTCCCACCCCCCACCCCACCCCAAATTGGACGGAAAATCAATCACTGATAATTAAAAGCTTTTTTTGTTGAGCGCACCTCTCGGGGTGGCGTGACAATGACCAGGTTCGGACTAACGCGAACTCTCCTGACGGACAAGGGACTAGATATTGATAGATAGAGCTGTTTGTCGTTGGTTGGTGTGCTATAAGGGGTGGGGGAAGGGGGTCGTCCAATATTGCCACTTACCTATCGCGAGGACGCGCACCGCCGCCACCAGCGGCAGGCAGGCACTGATATCGATGTTTGTGCTCGGTGGCTCAACTTTCTCGGGACGACTTGTCATAATAATATACCGATTGTGTGAGGCGTACACGTGGAGCTGGTGTTGTACAGGGTGAATATTTTATTTTTTTTATATGGCGGTAACACTAGTTTATGCAACTAGTTGCAATTTTTTTTTCTGTTCGAGTTGGATAAAGACGAAAAAACGTGTTTTACGATGACTTGAATATTTTTTTTGTCAATTCCGGAAAACACCTTTGACTTAGATTTTTTTCATTGAAATGTATGTTTCTCCGCTTAGATGTTATTAGCCGTCAATATAAGTTAAATACTCCAAAACACGACGATACATGTGCTGAAAGTTGAACTTTTCAATTTATTGATTTTAATTAAGCTTTGTTCTCTATTTTTTTAACATTTTTTTTTTCAAAAACTTCAAAATTTTAATGAAAATCCAAAAAAACTTTGTCTTTCGCAAAAAAAAAAAATCGTCATTACTTAGATATTTTGGAAACCAATGATTGCAAATCAACTGGACAAGTTTAAAATACCTTTTCCATTCAAATGTTGAAACCGTGGCTCATAAATTCAATTTTAAACTTATCAATTTTTTGCCCCTCCCTCCCTCTTTATCCGACTTTGGTCAAAGTCGAGGGACATAAACTTCAAAAAATATTTACAACGGCCTTATTTTTATATCAACTTTTAATTGTTTATAGCACATTGTTTCACCGAAATCTTGAAAAAAAAAAAATTAATTACAAACCTTATTATTTTTAGTTTTTTTTGTGTGTAAAGTATTGTTTATTTTGTTTGATCAAAAAATGATTTGTTTTGCACTTTGAAGCTTTTTGAAATAGTTGTGTTGTGTTTTGTGTAATTCAGGAGTTTTTTTTTTCTGATTTAAAAGTTTTTTTCAAAAAGTATTGCAAAATGCGTAATACTGTAACCATAGTTAGGCAATATTTCAAGAAAACCGTAAACATTTTTCGACTCCTCTCAATTTTACGTACCCTACTAAATTGCATTTGATTTTTATACTTTTTTTTTTGAATGAAATTTATTTATGTTATCAGTTTATGTTTGAATAAAGTTCCTTATTCCACCAAGTTTAAAAAAACCATGAACATATTAGATCTGGGAATACGGACAGATTTTGTGTCCAGAGAAATTGTGATATTGACTCTAAAAGTGTGGAAATATACATTTTTATGTGTAATTTCACTTATTCCACATAAATTGCTTCGAAAAAGACTGTATCTCAGCAATTGCATGTCCAATATTCAATGTTTCGAAACAAATTAACAGATTATATTCTTTATGATATGATAAAAGGTGGTCTCTACTTCAACTGGTAAGAACAACAACCTTTTATAAAAAAAAAATCACGTTTGATAAAATTCTCCCAAGAATGAGCTAATTGAAAAGAAATTTAATTAGTGAATTTTTTAATGCATGATTCAATATTCAAAGAATTGCACCTTCAGAACGAAATTTCTGATCGATCGGCAAAGTTTCAGGAATAGCTAAGGGCTTAGACAAATTTGCTTGACTCTTATAAATAGCAAGAAAATTAGCCGTTTTCAGGTTCGACTTTTCACACAAATTAAAAAAATGCCCGAAATTACCATTTTTGAAAATTCTCGTTATTGGATATACTTTAGATGACACAAAAATGTCATCTTTTGAGCTACGGCAAAAGTTGACCTTAATTCATTCCATGCAATGTTGCCAAATTTTCTATTTTGACTTTATTTTTATAAGTCAATTCAAATTTGCAATCGGAAAGTATTTTGCAGAAAAATTCAATTACGAAAATTAGATACCGTAAAACGGGGTGACTTTGATAGCCGGGGTGACTTTGATAGGTTTGAGATTTTTCCGCAAAATGAAGAGTACAATTGAAATACGTATGGAATGGTTTAGAATCATACTGACCGTGGAAGAGAAGTGTTCAAAGTACCTCAAAAAGAACTTTTCATAAAATTTTGAAAAGTTTAAAAAGTCAGTTAACTATAGTTAAGAAAATGTTGATGAAAGTCATTATTTTAAACTTTTCAAAGTGTCATGATTTTCTCAATGAACATTAATTTGAATCGGAAAACGGAATGCATTTTCGGGTTCTTTGGACAATTTTCTACTAGGAAAAGGTTAAATAAGTTTGTAAATAATAAATTATATGTGTTTTTGAAACACAATTTAAAAAAATCTCCAAATTCATAGGCAATTTCAGTTGAAC
Organism: Culex quinquefasciatus; assembly: GCF_015732765.1. Lineage (NCBI taxonomy): Eukaryota > Metazoa > Arthropoda > Insecta > Diptera > Culicidae > Culex > Culex quinquefasciatus. Next base: position 22,174,787 of record NC_051862.1, on the reverse strand, counting down.
AAATTTCATGTAAAATGTGAAAACTTGTGATTCGTGCTTCGAATTCAGTATAAAATGCAATATAAATCGATTATTTTATAAACAAAACTAGTTTTAACAAAATTTCAGGCAAAATTCCGACTTTTTAACAATTTTACCAAAATTTATATGTATTTTGTCAAAAAGATTATAAACTAAGTTAACTAAATATAAACATTGATTTTTTTCTTAAAAAATATATCAGCTTCTTTAGTGATGGTACATTTAACATACAAATAAAGTTTGAACATCTTAATTATGATTTTAACAAGAAAAACTTTGACTATCAAAGTCACCCTGGAATTTAAACTAAGAATTTTTAACGTAACTATTTTTCTAAACACTTTTGAAAAACTATTTTCCAAAATAGTGCATGGACTTTTTGTGGCCTACCCCAGTACATGTTTTAAAAATAACAATCTTGAGAATAACCTTACCTTTTGGAAAATATTCCAAAAAAAAATTGAAATCCTATCAAAGTCACAATCCTGTAAATGGATATTTGCAATTTTTGGATATGTTATGTAAAATATTACAAGGAATCAGGGACAAATAATTCTTTCTAAAATCGATCTCCTGTTAATTTTCGATGCTTTCACTTCAAATATATTTTTTGAAAATGTAGTATGTTTCAAAGTAAAAATCTGTACTCAAAATTGTTCACAAAATACCGTATTTTTTCGAAAGTACTAAAATTTTCATAATTTGCTATATGGGTATCAAACGAAGCTTTTTCACTTGATTAGAGTTTTTTTTAAATACTAAAATTTTTACAAAATACCGTATTTTTTTGAAAGTACTCAAATTTTTAAAATTTGCAATATGGGTATTAAACGAAGCGAAATTTTGCATGTTTCATACATACATTAAAATTTTGTATGCTTCATACCAAATTTTGCAAATTTAGAAAATTTGAGTATATTAAAAAAATACGGTATTTTGTGAAAATTTTAGTATTTACAAAAAAAACTATAATCAATTGGAAAACATGCAAAATTTCGCTTTGTTTGATACTCATATTACATGTTTTGAAAATTTAAGTATTTTAAAAAAATACGGAAATTTGTGAAAATTTTAGTATTTAAAAAAAATAAAACTGTAATAAAGCTAAAAAGCATACGAAATTTCGCTTCGTTTGATAACCATAGTACAAATTATGAAAATTTGAGTAGTTTCGGAAAAATACGGTATTTTGAAAACAATTTTGAGTTCATATTTTACTGCCGTAGCTAATATTTTTCAAAGTTTATGTCACCCCTCCCCCCCCCCCCTTCAAAATCGGTCCGAAAAATCGGGGGGCAAAAAAATATTTTTTCAAAAAACTTCAAAATTTTATAGGAAATAGAAGTCTAGCCAACTGAAAACCATTAGAAATGCATTTTCCTGCGTTCAAAACCATATTTAGCATGTCTGTGATCGATCAAAAATATTTTTGATTTTTGTGAAATGCCAATGTACAGCACCGCAAAATGTTTTTTTTCGACGAAAAAAAAAATATCTTCAATACCTGGATTTTTTGAAAACTAATGATTGCAAAACAACTGGGCAGTTGTAAAATGCATTTTAAAACACTTTTTTTTATTCAAATGTTGAGACCATGGCTTGTTATTTGAATTTTTGTTTTGCCCCCCCCCCTCGACCTCGACCAGAGTCGAGGGACATAAACTTCAAAAAATATTTGTAACGGCCTTACTAGATATTCAAAAAATATATTCTTAGTGAAAGCATTAAAAATTTAACATGATATGTCTGAATTAAGTCGATTTTAGAAAGATTAAAAAAATGAGTTATCGTCCGACGATAACGTAGAACTATCGTTATTGTTATCGAACCTCAAATATATTTATATATTTTTTTTAAAGCAATATCCTTGATTTATTTTTTAACATGAAACGCCACCCTGTCCCCTTCGGCCCGCGTTCCGTGTGATAGTGCCGTATGGCCCTGGCCCAAGCTACCTTAAGTAATGAACTGTGTCAGCTGTCCAATCGAGGGCTCGCCTCGAAGCACACTCGGGCAGAAGTTCCAGCTATAGGTACTCCAAGTACAGCCCCGCTTGTATGCCATGTCCCGGACAGATCAATTATGATGAACTAGGAGCGACTGGGATGGGGGGGTCGGAGGGAAACCCGAGAAATTATACATATTTGTTTGAATTATTATCGATTCTTTGATTACGGGCACTGGCCGGGCTTGGTTGGTTGACTACGGTATACCTTTCCGTAGACCGGGATGTGTTCGGGAGGTCAGTGCAAGGCTGGAGGGGCTCGGGCTGAAATGGCTTGATTGGCGTTCGATTTTTTCCTCCTCCTGTTGCGCTTCCTTTTGTGTGTGTGCCACACGATTTCGATGTTCGATATCAGTCAGCAGTCAGCAGGAATCTCGGGAAAAGCGGTTGGAAAAGAGAGCACACCGAGCTCGGTTGAAAATAGATATCTTGAACACTGCAAAGTACTTCAGGGCAAGAAACGGCAGTACTGATGCAGAAAGGTAGTAATTTTCACCATTTAGAATGAATGTAATTTTTATTGAAATAGATATATTCAGGTTGAAGAAGGGGGCTGATTGCAGGCAAGGTATCAGTGATCAGCTCTGGATTTTGCTCCGTTCACGGTTGAAATGGCGATAAGTGAAAGCATGTGCACAGCTTGAAAAGGGAATCAATCAAGAGAATCAACTTCGGGTAACGTCATTATTGTTACTTTGTGTTTAGAAGTTTTTGATATGTTTGAAAGTGGAGAACGGCATGTATTTCCATCACATGAAACTTTGAAAAAAACTCAACTCCACACATTACACCGCCCACTCACCAGAGTCCACTTAGCAGTCCATTTCGCGCACAAAAACAGCTAAAATGCATCCCAAAGCTTTCTTCCGCCAACACAGCAGAAGCAGCAGCAGATTCAAAATATTCCTCCCACAGGAAGCATAAAATTGTCTCCGTCAAAAGTCCCTTCCCTGAAAAACGCATTATCCCCCAATCATTGACGCAAGGTTGGAGGGGGTGAAGTTCTGCTGGTGGATACGAAACAAACAAAGTCCCACCTCCACCCCCACAAAAGGACCGTTGGGCCTAACGTACTAGAACCCCCTCCCTCTGACCTCCTCCCAGAAGAGTAGGGTATTTCAGCCATGGGGAAAATGGTGCGCTTTTTGCTTATTAAAACGATCCCCCCCTCGACCCCCACCAACGACCTGCCATTTCCCTCCTCGTTTTGCGAGTCCTTATCCGCATGTAATTAATTTTACGTGTATTACAAGAGGAATTATTACCTTTTTACCTCGGGAAAATAGGCCTGCCCCGGCGGCGTGGCCCCAGGTCGGTCGGACGGCAAATACGACGGTGGAAAATCCCCGACGTTTTTCCCAGCCCCCCTCCCAGGGTTTTCCTTCTTCCTTTGGAAAATACAAACACACAAACATTAGCTCATATTTTCGCCGTGCCTAATTTAAGGCGCATTTGATGAGTATCTATTGTTGAACACATTTTACCAGAGGTTTCTCCAGTTCTCCTCCCCCAACAAGCTTTTCCAGTGTGCCCCAGCAACGATGAGGACTATCTTTTTGGTGGAAATTTTGTGAGTCGCAAAATTTTGGGCTGTTTTTTTGTGAGACAGTGTGACTTTGGCTTAGAACAGTTTAGAAACTCAAACATCAAGCATCTCATTTTATTTGAAAACACATGAAGAAATTGTACTCAGAAAAAATGTTACATCAATAATGATGTAACATTTAAATTTGATGTAAATTTGCAACAAATCATACGTAAAACATAATTTTATGTGTGATACAGGCGATTAGATCTTAATCTTATATCAATCAAGTTTACATGTGATTCATAATTTCGGTGTCGAGTAGATTTACACTTTTTTTCTGTGAAGTGTACACAGAAAAAAAAGTAAATTTACTCGACGCAGAAAAAATGGATCACATGTAAACTCAGTTGATGTAAACTACACAGTAAAAAATAATGTAAATTTTGAAGCTGTAATTTTGGAAGGTTGAACATTACCTCTTTTATGATGTAATTTTACCTCAATTTAGACTGAAAAAGTGACAATACTCCAGGAAAGTGGTAAAATTACACATTTCCAGAGGTAAAATTACACATTTTTTCTGACATGAAAGATGTACCCCTTCCTAGATGTAATATTACCATGATTTTTTTTTTCTTTGTAGAGATTCGACGTAAACAGTTAAATCACACGTAAATTCATGTCTTTACGTTGAATTCGTTGTAAATTTACATCAAATTGCATTTCAATTTAGATGTTTAATGATGGTAAATGATGTAACATTCGGAATTTTTTATTATATTATTCCAAGCTTCCTTTATCCTGTCCTGAACAAACTACCTTAATCACTGTTACACAAATTCATAAATTCAAGTACACACAGAAAAAAATATGTGAATTTACTCGACACGGAAAAAATGAATCACATGTAAACTCAGTTGATGTAAACTTGAGATTCGACGTAAACGGTTGAATCACACGTAAAATCAAGTTTTTACGTATGATTTGTTGCAAATTTACATCAAATTGCATTTAAATTTAAATGTTTAATGACGTGCAAAAATGTTACATCATAAATGATGTAACATTCGGAAATATTTTTTTGTGTGCAGATTTAAAAATTGCTTAGTCACAAACTGCACTTGTGTTCTTTTTCTCTTGATAAATGTACCCAAAATGCTCAAAGTCACCCTCCGTCACAACCAGAACAGCAGCGCTCCGTCCACCGAGGTGAGGAGGATTCGCGCGAGGCTCAAGGATTCAATTCAATTCGAAACGGTACACCATAAGTCTCGTTTCTTTTCGGGTGGAGAAGTCCCCCACCCCTCCCCATTTCTGGCAGAGTCTAGCACGCTGATGACTTAGGGGAGGGCTTAGAAAATGGCACCGTCATTACTCAAGTTTAAGCAACAGTAACAACAACTTTGGCAACGGCAGAAGCAACAGCGGAGTAAATGTGGCCAAAAACGGCAGAATAAGGGCAAAAACAACCTGTATTTAAGAAGGAAAAATACGGCAGGGAAGCTTTTATCCCCCACCTTCGGGGTGCTGCAGACTTAAATGTATTTCGAAGTAGACTAACGCAAAAATATTATGTTTGAAATTGGGGCAGATCTGCAGTTTTGCTGGAGGCGATTTGGTTGTTGTTGAGTAAATGTGTAAAATTGTAAAAATACCTTTTAATATCAAGTAATAGAAAATTTTCTGTAATTAAGGTAATTTGACCATTCGTGCATCGGTTAAAAAAATGACTTTTGGATTCTTTAAGAATATTATGCCATATTTTATTTCAAGTTTTTCATCCCTCTTCCAAAATTTCCCCAAAAAGTCAAGGAGCTAGTGAACTGATGGTTAACTGTTTTGAATACAATTTTAACATATATAATTTGTTTTATAGGCTTTGTACAATAAAATATGCAAAACTAAAAAAAGAAATATTTTTAATAAGTATATTGATTTTTAAATTATTTTGTAATACTTGTTTCAATATTAATAAAAATCAGGCAACAAATTTGTAATTTTTATTTTGCCCTAACAAAAAAAAAACAAAAAAATAATCGCAGTATCTAAGAGCCTTGAACCAAAACTTAATTTTTGATTTCTTAGATAGTTTGCTAAATTTTAGCGGAAGAATGACTATAATAACTTTCAATTATATTGAGAAGTTTTGTGAAATTGTTTTGAGTTATTGATTTTTAAACAAATAATTCGTTCAATAAAACGTAAATAAAATGAAGTAAATTTATGTTTTTTGGTAGAAATTTTGATATTAGCAAGGATGTTGACTCAGGTTTAAAAAGAAGATTTTTTAAAGCGCCTTTATCTTTTGCATTACACAAAAAAAACTATGTGTGAAATCTTTCCAATATAAATATTGGCATATTTTTTTCTATGTAGGCTGTAACAAATATTTTCGAAGTTTATGTCGAGTTTTTTTTGAGTTCATCGAACTAAGTTTGCATTTTCGTTTGTTGAACTTTGTAAAAACACTAAAATCACTTAAAAACTGATAATGTAACTTTAAAGCAAAATATGAAAACATCGATACAATCTCTAGAACAAATCAAGTAAATTCTTTAAAACACTTAAAAATAAAGAAAACAAACGAAGTAAAGTTTTTCCTAGAGTAAAAGTGATTCAACAAAGGAAATTGCCAAATTTATACAATTTAGAAATTTGACAAATTTCAAATTGTACATCAAGAACTCAAAAAATCAATAAATAAAAAAGTATAAACATAGCAAAACTGTGCATTAAATCAATTAAGAAGGAACAGGAAAATAAAAATTCCTAAAATAGCAAATAAGGAAATGTATTCAGTAAAATTGAATGAAATATGCTTAAGAGTAATTATTATTGAAATTTGAATTATTTTTTTTTTATTTTGCTGAAAGTTTGTGAGTTGTTTTTTTTCACCACAATGATTGAAGAAGGTATTATGATTTCGATATAATTTTGGCAGCTGTCAATAAAATACAAAAAGACCTTAGCCATTTCAAAATGTTTATTTTTTACATTGAAATTTGGCTCAGCAGTTGCTGAGATATTGCTAGTTGAATGTTGGACGTAAACATTATTTTTCATGTTTGTTGTTTTCTCATATACTAATGCTCAGCATCATTTAAACCACAATTTCTTTGTCTAAGAATCAAATTTATAGAATTTTCTGATCTTTTCGAAAACTAATTTTTAAAAAAACAATCAATTTTAAAAGCCTATAACTTTAAAACAGTACAAAGCATCAATACTTAACCCTTGACTGCCATTTTTTTTCGAAAATGTTTAATTTTCCCGTGTTTATGAAGTCATGTTGGGCAACTTTCGTTCTACGAAAAATTTAACTTCCCTTGTTTTATATTTTTCATGTTTTATTTGTAGTATTTTAATTTGCATTTAGCTTGTTTAGTTTATATTTGCTTCTGATAGTATTTGGATTAATCAACCACCTGTTATTATTACCTTTAGTCTATCTAGTTTTTTATGTTTTTACACCCCCTTTTTTAAATTTTTTTGAAATTTTTTTGAAAAATGTTAGTTAAAAGCACAGCCATAGTTGACCCCAGAAAAAAAAATACATTTTCCAAAACATTGGCAAAGTCACATAAAACAAGTAAACAAGTCGCAGTTCCAACCTAAGAATTTTCTTAAATTTTAAGACTCCTTTTTCCAATGAATTTTAAACATTAAAAATTGGTTGATTAATTGGGTTGGGTTGGGTTTTAGAGAGCTAAAAAATGTTTTTTTTAAATATAATTTTCTGAGGTGGCTATAATTTGAAAGTAATGCAAACTTTAAAAAAAATATTTAGAAAATTGCAACACTGAATTTTGACAAGCTTATGTTATATCAAAATATTCAATATTACGCCCATTTTAAATGTTATTCTTGATTCCAAAAACTTCAATTTTTGACTTCCTCACCTTACTGAGGAAAGACTATAAAGTCACTCGAAAAATGAACTTTTTTATTCGACTTCGTAGACCCACCTTCACGTATACCTATCGACGCAGAATCAAATTCTGAACATATGTCTGTGCGTGTGTATGTCTGTAAGTCCGTGCACCGAAAAATATGCACCCGATTATCTCCGGACTGGCTGAACCAATTTTGACCGTTTTGGGCTCATTCGATCCGTCTTGGGGTCCCATAAGACCCTAGTTAATTTTATGAAGTTTAGAAAAGATTTCGGATAAAGTCCGGAAGATTGTAAAAAGGTTGGTTTTTGTAAGAAAACCCGTCATGCTATACATTTTTAAAAAGGTATTTAAAGGACCTTTCCAACGAGCCCCAACGTTAAAGATCTGACAACCCTATCAACAGTTATAACCACTTAAGTGTTATTTATACACTTTTTAGAGGCCGGATCTCAGATATTTCGATGGAAACGATGTCCGGATCAATCATGCGACCTATCGTTGGATGCGTAATCAAAAGACCTATCCATCGAGCCCAACAGACATTTTTATTTTACCAAAAAATAACTATATTAATGTGAGGAAGGCATCAACCACCTTTCAGTGGATTAAGCAATGTTTTTTTTTTCGAGAAGATCATAAATTTTCACAAATGTTTCATTTTTTAAACATTGAAAATCGGCATAATCGGGAATGAATGTGATGAGACTAAAAAAACAATTGTCTTGTTTCTTTTCTTTTATTCACTGTATTTTAGCAACCACAGGTCAAATCTGCATGGTCTTTTTCTGAATTTTTCGAAAAAATATTTTAAAGGGAATGGACAATCACTTATAAAAAAAATCCGAAATTTTTCATTCATTCAAAAATTATTTAAAAATCGTCAGAAATTTGCTTACCCTCTAATTATTTTTTTTATGAATTGTCTTCATAAATACCTATTTTTTTTAAGAAAACACCTAATCGAGCAGAAAATCCTATCAAAAGTTACAGATTGTATGGAGATATTTCCTGACCTTGGGAGTTTAGAGCTGAAATACTGTTTTGAAGAACTGTTTATCAATAATTGCAAAATAAAGCAGATAATTATCTTGAATTCAAACATTTACCGTTTAAAAAAAAAGTTAGCAAGCATATTTTTTATCATCATTAAAGAAATATCAAATATTAGAACATGAACTATCCAATCAATTCAAAACAATGTCCAAAGTTCAAACCTGTGGCCACTAAGTCCCCCGTTGGGCACAATTTCCTTACATAACTCTCCTTTAATCTGCAATCAACCTGATATCTCAACTCTTGTCCGTTTGTCCACTGTCCCCGTCCAGCTTTCAGAAAAAATGTTAACCTTTCGCGATATACCTTCTTGTGTGCCATACCGTTTGCTTAATATTGCCGCTGCGACACCACATACCTACTTGTTGTTGGCAGAAAAACTGGTTGCGAAACATGCACACACACACACAAACGTACACCATCTCCACAGCTAATTATTCAAGTTAGCAAAACATGCAACATTTAGGAGGTGGTACAGTGGGGCTTCACAACTTGCTGTTGCTTTCAGTTCACGTTGGATTCCACCCGGCAGGATACTTGGCCCGGGACGCGTGGAGCTACCAATTTGATCAACGGGACGTTACAAATATTTTTTTAAGATTTTGAATATTATTAATTTTTGTTACTTGAAAAATATTTTTTCATTTTATTTTGCTTTTTTTTTTAAACTAACTAAAATATCAACAGAAATATTTCCAAAGGCCTCACCGTCAGCAGCAGCAAAATAAGCAGAAGCGAGAGCGTCATTCCGTGTGCCGTATGCCATTTTTCCTGGGTCCAACCGAAACCGGCCAGTCAGCGGGAGGTTTTCGTTCGGACGGATGGACCTGCTGCCGGCAACTCGGCTCAAATGGAGTCGGCGGAGGATCGCCCGTTGCTAGCAGCAGCAGTGTGGAATGCATTGCATATGGAGTGTTGCCCCGGCGGACGGCCAACCAACCTAAAATTATACACTGTCTTTTCACGCGCCATTATGAACTGGTTTGTTGGAGGGTGGTGGGGGGAAACCACCCGAGGAGGTTGGGATAATGGGATGCAACTTGCATGCTGCAGCGAATTTAATTTTATGAAAGAATATAAATTTTCTTGTTGAAATGATCAAGAATAATTTTCATTGTAGATTTATTTCTTAAAATAAATAGAATAATATCCAATTCACCAATGCATAATTTTTTTTACACGAAGCGACTCCGACTCCAGTTGTTCAAAAAGACACGAATCCACCGACTCCAATTTCAGCAACTTCTCTCATATAAACACAGCAAAAAATCCGAAGGTAAAATCGTATGCAAAAGCATTTACATCACCTTCGTCAAAAAAGACACTTAATATTACACGCTGCATTTACAATTTTTGTAAACTCAAAAAAAGTCGAACCGAATGTATTCAAACCCAGCATTAACAGTAAGGACCGGCGCCTTAGCCCGCTCGGCCATCAGACCGATGAAGAATATGAGCTTGACATTTCGGTCAAGTAGGTTCCCTTTACTACTGGGCTACATATTTCAGGGTGTAATATTACATAAAATTTCATAAAATGCAAAATTTATTTGACATTCAGGCCTTTTACACGCAGCTTTATCACTACTTTTTTATTGCTGTGAAGATTCTGAATATTTAGCATTCCTAGACATATATTTCAATTCCAAGAGGTTTGATAAGTCGCATGATAGAACTTCTCACATATTCCGGAAATTCCCCTAGCCCATTAGTCAGATAAAAATAGCAAAAAATTGCACTTTTTCCACGTAAATTGAGGTTAAATTACTTGAAAAAGAGCCATCAAATTGAAATTTACGGAAGATACATGTTTCAAAGATGGGGACTCGATTTGTTTCACTTGTAGAAGGTTTACTTTGAACACAGTGGCCTACCGGTTTTCCATGTCGGTTTCGGAAAGAGGACTACATTTGAGACGAAGCGAAAAAAATGATCAAAAGTAATTTTTTTTATGAAAGCTCGCTCCTAAAGCCGCGGAAGCTTTAGTTGTTGCCTAAAATATTTATTTATGCTATAAAATTTATTTCAGAAAATTCCAAGGCTCTAGCATTTTTAACAACAAACTTGTAGCGATTTTAACATTTAAAAAGTACGAAAAGGACATCAATACCGTAGAAGACTAATTCCAAAATGTCTTACAAGTTTCCATGTAATTCTTTGACTGGTAATCGAAAATCGACATTAAACTTGCATCTTGTGATGATATTTTCAGATCGATTTAGTATAATTTTTTGGTCATATTTCGTGTGTCTTTGGGTTTTTCAGATTCAGTGGGCAAAATTGCACTCTCAAAAAAAAAAAAAATACAAATTTCGTTTGGTTGTTTCCATACATTTTTCTCATGGAATTAGAAATTTCCAAACATAAATATCTCGAGTGTAAATAAAAATACCACTAAGTTTTTTAAATTGCATTAATTCTACGAAATTTTTTTAACAAAAAATTGCTGCATCTTTTAACAATAAGTGCAACATATATTCTCCATAAACGAAACTGTTGGCTTTTCAGAGCTCCACATTTGCTCAAAATATCACACGAATTGCTACGCTCAAAAAATGTTTTGAGAGTTTGCTCTGATGTTTTTGCTAATTTTTATCGTAGAATTTTAATGTCTTTGATTAAGTTGCTTGAATTGGCAGGTCCAAAAACTTTCTAAAAAAGAAAAATAAAACCAAAGTGATATTCCACCATAATTTTCAAATGTTTCAAATATTGCATTTTTTTTGGAATATACAATTTCCACCTAATGTTTTTATCACTCTTCATAAATTTTTGGCAGCTGTCTATAAAAAAAAAAATTATTCAAATATTTTTAAATCTGTTTCTCGTTGTTTATGTTGTGTCTTCAACAAAATTGGAGGCTATCATGAGAACCTATTAGGAAAAAATAGTTGCTCTCTGAAAAAAAAAAAAAAAAATACAAAAACAAAAACAAATTTACAAGTCCACATTTTAAGATTTTGAGTCCAGACTTTGAGCCTCAGAGAAAAACGGACAATTTTTTTCACAGAGATATGAATTATTGAAAATTTCAAAATTTTCAAAAATAATGAAAATGTACTTAAATTATATTTTCAAATGTAATTTTTAAAAGCAAAAATCCATGTTATTAGCATTTAAGTAAAACGATTATTTTTTGATAATTATTTTTTCCATGTTTATCCATTTTATATAATAAGCATTTTTTTATATGGCAACCATTATTTAAATCTTCCATGTTAAAAAATGGATATCCCTGAAAAATTTTTGAATTCTCTAAATATTTTTTTTTGTTTTCAAAATTAAAAAAAATCATGCCTAACCTTTAGGTGGCTAAACCCAAAATCTCGATATTTTGCTCGATTAAATCAACAATGTGTGATAGCATTGATTAAAGTTATTTAAAGTTCTGTCAGTTGGGCTTTTAGGGTTATTTCGAAGAAAGTGAATGATTTGAAAGATAATTTTGAAGTGTATTTGAGACGTATTTATGAGAAATAGAACGATTAAGGATATTGTCCATCAAAATTTAAGTCACTTTTCTTAATAAATATCCTTTAAAATTAAATTGCGTTGGATCCCCTGACTAAATTTTAAGATTCAATCCGCCGTGAATGAACCACATTTTGACGGTGATAAATTTCGGATATTACGAATTTTTATGCTTTGTTTACTCCAGAAAATACACCGTGCTGAAACGTAATAATATTTTTTTTATTATCTAAATAAAAAAGTGTCCATGATTGTCCATTTCTAAAAAGCTAAGAAAAGTTGTCGTAGAAAATATAAAAGAATTAAAATTGAAATGAACAATTCCAGCTCAAATCGGGAAATTTTCTGGTACTTTTGTACCCGACCCTCTCCGATTTCAACGAAACTTTGTAGACAAAGGCAAACTTATGAGAAATTGGACGAGCTTTCCGGTAAAAATATTTACGAGACTGAAAATTCAAGTCTGTCATATAGAAATAGCCAAAAACCAAAAAAATACTATTTTTTTAACATTTATAATTTTTTTTAGAAACGCTGTATTACAAGGATTTGACGTAGGACAGTATTCAATATGGAGACTTAAATGTAAAATTGTCTGGGGAATCGATTCCCATTATCGGGTTTTAAAAATTTTGACGTTTAGACCACTTTTCAAAAAAAAAGTTTTAGAAAATGATTTTTGTATATTTTTAGGAGAGACATACCATCCTACATTTTTCGTGAGTCTTTTTGTATCATCTTAGGCTATTTCCTCAAAAATTTTGAACGAAAAAAAATAGTGACATCACCTTAAAATTTATCATTTAAGCTTAAAAATCAAAAAATCTCATAGAAGGGGCGTGTATTTTTATTTCGCCCATCTCAAATGTTATTTACGGAAACAATTGGCACCATATACACAAAAATGGCTTATATAGGCCTAGAATAACACGTATACAAAGTTTTGTTGAAATCGGAGAGGGTCGGGTACGAAAGTACCAGAAAAATTCCCGATTGTTTTTTTTTTTTCAATTATCCGTTTCTTTATGTGACGATATCTAGGAAATTATTCGTTTCGTTTTCACTGTTGAAAATTGATCACTTGAATATTTTTTTCCAAAGTTACAAAATCTAGCCTTATTTTTCAAAAGTGCTAAAATAAAAATAAAAATGCTGACTTTACAAATTGTTTCAGCTAAAGTTAACCTTAGAAAAAAAAAAAAACAAATTAATATTAGTTTTTATCGATTTCCAATTTTCCCCAACTCAGACCGCAGTCGATTGGGCAACAGGGCTTCTCTTCGCTGCTGCAGTAGCCTACAAAGTAGCTTCCAAAACCCCCAAACGATCCTTCTTGTGGGCCATCACAACATTACTCATGCCTTTGCGAGACCACCCTATTGCCTTTCGCAGTAGTCCTCACCGTGGTCGAAAGTGAATCTGCGAGGCCCCAAAGTGAGAAAAAAATGGCAAAATTCGCAATTTATAATCTAAACGGGTTACCAGGTACTCCCTGGCATAGGGTAAAAGCCACTTTTGGATTCGATTTGTTAAAATCAAAAAATAACATTAATTTGTTTTGAAAATTACAACATAGTTCAAAATTTTGTTCGAATACCAGGTGTCCAAGAGTTCATACATTAGCATCCCGACTCCTGCCAAGAGCTAAAGGTGTAGGTGTTACGACGACCCGAAATGTCAAAGGTAGCCACCGTCGCTGAATGCAGATGGTCCCACGACCGCACGCCAGCAACTTAATTTGTCGAAAATTGGTTATGATTGTTGTGTTGATGTTCGTGGTTGCGGTTCGCCAGGACGCCGTTCTTCACGGGTCGCTTGCCGCTTTGGATGCGCGCCCCAATCGCAAATTTGGACATCGAGTCGAGGTTGGGACACGCGGATTTGGTTTGGCCTGGCTTGTTTTTGCGTGACTCGCTAAGGTTGGTTCTGCGAATTGGAATTTGAATGATTTGCCACGCCAAAGTCGGTAAACGGACTCCGGTTGTAGTTGCTGAGGTTGTTGGTCATCATGGGATCGATTGTTCCAAGGTGTGTGCCGTTTCCCACGGAGTTCATTAAGATCTGCTGCAGCAGCAGCGTGGTGGTGGTGTAACTACACGCTTTTTTAATTGCTCGGAAACTTTATGGACATCATTAGCGACTAGTTGCTTTTTTTTTGTTAGATGTGTGAAACTTCTCGACTGTCCTTGGGAGGTCATAAGGTTGATGCAAATTTGGCTGAAATTTATTGTTCAAATTTTGTGATACATTTTGAGTATGTTTCTGGGCTGTTTATACATATGTTCCATATTTGATCATTTACATCCGAAAAAAGATTATCAGAACATTCCGCGTGTTTGCACAGAAAACCTGTATTTGTAAAATTTTAATAGATAGCAAAAACAAAATCCTTATAAAATATTTGGTTTTTTTGTTACCAGGTTGAATTTTATCCTTGTACAAATTTAGATTTTTTTCGGTTTATTAGATTTTTTTACGAAGGTTGTTCTGAGTAGAGCAATTCTCTGAGCTTTCAATCATTCAGTTTTTTTTGTATTTTTTAATCCGACTGAAACTTTTTTGGTGCTTTCGGTATGCCCAAAGAAGCCATTTTGCATCATTAGTTTGTCCATATAATTTTCCATACAAATTTGGCAGCTGTCCATACAAAAATGATGTATGAAAATTCAAAAATCTGTATCTGAAGGAATTTTTTGATCGAATTGGTGTCTTCGGCAAAACTGTAGGTATGAATAAGGACTACACTGAAAAAATATGATACACGGTAAAAAAAATTTTTGGTGATTTTTAATTTCACTTTTTGACACTAAATCTTGATTTTCAGAAAAACACTATATTTATTTTTTTATTTTCTGATATGTTTTAGGGGACATCAAATGCTAACTTTTCAGAAATTTCCAGAATGGGCAAAAAATCTTTAGAATCAATACTAATTTTTTTCAAAAAATCAAAATATTGATCGCAAAAATTTTTCAACTTAATTTTTGATGTAAAATCCAATATTCAATCAAAAAGTACTTTAGTGAAATTTTGATAAAGTGCACCGTTTTCAAGTTATAGCCATTTTCAGGTAACTTTTTTGAAAATAGTAGCAGTTATTCATTTTTTTTTATTATGGGACTATGTTTGCCCACTCTTGAAATATATATTTTTGAAAAGCTGAGAAAATTCTCTATATTTTGCTTTTTTGAACTTTGTTGATACGACCCTTAGTTGCTGAGATATTGCCATGCAAAAGCTAAAAACAGGAAAATTGTTTTTTTAGTCTCACTAAAAAAACCCCACAATTTTCTAATGTCGATATCTCAGCAATTAATGGTCCGATTTTCAATGTTACATTATGAAACATTCGTGAAATTTTCCGACCTTTTCGAAAAAAATATTTTATTTTTTTCAAATCAAGACTATGATTTTAAAAGGGCCAAACATTCAATATTAAGCCTTCTTGAAATGTTAGTCTTGATTAAAAAAGAGTCAAATAACAAAACGGATTTCATTAATTTCTGAAGTTTTTACTCTATTTGAGATTAAAAATAATTTTTATATAACATTATCAAAAAGTTAAGAAAAATCATAGTGCCAAAATTTGTTAGGATTGATATTGATCCTTGCACTGTAACTTGGATTTCGCCCGCAATTTTCTTTCGCACTTTTGACAACAAGAATTCGAAAAACTATGCAACCAGTTGTTGTTTGTTTACACTGCCAGTCGCAGTTTCCACCAAACTGGACATTCGCATTTTGAAATTGCGATTGACAGCTGAAAAACAAGCGAGCACTTTGATCATTTTTTAGGAAATTTAAATTTTCCCAAGGCAGTTTGACAAGTCGCAATATTGCGATCGATAGCAATAATTTAGTGCGATGTCCAAATTAGTGGGAATCGCGCAATAAAAATATACATAAATATTGTTTCTATATGTTGACTATCGAGTCCAATTGTTTAAAATATCATCAATCAAATCAAATTGCAAATGTAACATCCTGAAGCAGAACTGTTAAATTCGAATAAACACTAATTGAATTGAATTGACAATGATTTAAATTTTATTAATCCAAATTTTTTAATTCTTAAAACAAGGTTTAACTAGGTGAATCCAAAAATTTAAATTTTCCAAAGCATTGTAAAAAATGTAAAAGCATGCATTAATTTTTTTTTAAAGATTTTTTTCAATCCTTGACATTTTTCATGTGTTTTACGTTATTCTTTTTTCAACTCTTCAAGAATTGGTCAGTGTCTACTACACAGATAAAAAAGGAGTAATCCAGCTGCGTGTAAAAGGCCTGGGTGTAAAATAAATATTGCATTATTTCATGAAATTTTATGTGATTTTACACCCTGAAATATGTAGCCCATCAAGCTCATATATGCGTTTATCCTTACAACTTTTCATCGGTCTGATGGCCGAGTGGGCTAAGGCGCCAATCCTTACTGTTGGTTTGAATCCCGTTTGAATCCGGTCGGTTGCAACTTTTTTTTTGGTGTTTGCAAAAATTGTACATGCAGTGTGTAATATTAAGTGTTTATGTTGACCAAGGTGATGTGCATGCTTTTGCATGTAATTTTACCATCGGATTTTTTGCTGTGTACACATATTTTTCGTTTACTTAATTGAATTAGATTTAACTCTATACTGCATAATTTTTTACGTTTGTTTCTCTTTTTTCGTGTTCCTTGTTTTATCCCAAAAAAATCATGGTAATATTACAACTGGGAAGGGGTATATTTTTTATGTCAGAAATATGTGTAATTTTACCTCTGAAAATGTGTAATTTTACCACTTTTCTGGTGTAATGTTAATTTTTCAGTCTAAATTGAGGTAAAATCACATCACAAAAGAGGTAATATTCAACCTTCCAAAATAAGACCTTCCAAATTTACACAATTTTTTACTGTGCATGGTCAGCAGGACATTTTTACTTTTTCCTTTTTTCTGTTTTTCTTATTTTTCCACTCACTTTTTAATTTTAAATAGTTTTTCAGATTTTCTGCATGTTGTTTGGATCATTAGATTTTTAAATGATTCAAAATGTTCCTTGACATATTTTGAGACATATTACAAATAACTGCATTCTTGTTTTGACTTGAATGATAGTAATAGTGTGGTTTGGTTGAGCGTTTTAGCAGAATGCATTACTATGAATACAAAGAGACGAGTTGTTCCTTTTAATTCCGCTATATATTTTAATATCTTGACAGATACGTATTTCGTCTACTCCTTGCAGACTTCAGCAGTGTTCTGTTCTCGACTATGATAGTAATAGATTTAGTAAGAAACACAGCCATAGTTGACACCTGAAAAATTTTGCAGGTTTCGAAATTTAAGTCACAAAAAAGGGTTAATGTTATCACAGTTTTCTTAAAATTTAAGAGTTTTTCTGCTTTTTTCAAAAATAGAGTTTTGGCGAATTTTTAGAATTCCGTCTAAAGGTGGGTTTGGGTAGTAGAGAGTGAAATTTGCGCGATATATCATTGTTCAATCAAACTCTGAAGTGTTATCTTCAAAAGGATGTACAACAAAGCTAGACTATCGTAACAACCAAATTGTTTCAAGATTGTTTCCGTAAATGCAACAATTTTTAGAGAATAAGACCACAACTTCCCCGGTTGATGTTGACCCCTTTGTCCTTCTCGCTCGAATCGCTAGAATCGAAGCCCATTCAACTTAATAACCCAGAACTGTAACTTCCAGCTTCCAAGAAACCATTTAGAACAAATTACAGATTTATTGACAGCGCGCTGTGCGTCCTTGCCATTGGGGGCCGATTCTCTTCCGCGAAGTGGGTACCTTCAAAACCCACCTATTTAGAGGCATCAAAGTGACAACCAACAACCATTATTGAGGGCTTCTTCGGCAGGCCCCATTAGGGGAGGAAGTCATCGACTGGTGGTCCTCCCCCCGTCAATTTATAACCCAAATTACACGGCTATTACCAACCAGTCAACCGCGCGCTGGGACTTTGCGGCTACCACGGAAACGACGACTTTTCCGCGTTTTTTGCTGCGGCCGAATTTTTCGCAGAACGTGGTATTTAGTACAAACAGAATTCGCCAATTCCTGCAATTTTGTCCTAGAGCATACTTAATCACACACACATTACACACGTGTGATGGACCAATTTTGAGTATCGCATTTTTTCCCTCCTGCTCTTCATGGAACAATTTTGCAGACCAAGTAAACATCAAGTTGGTGCAGGGAAAAAAAACAGTTGGCTTTCTGCGAACCATCAAAGAGTTGTTGCAGCCATAAACGGTGTTTGTTGTGACTTTGGCCGTGGAAAGTTTGGTCGTACGTGTCTCTGGGCGAAGGTGAACCGAGTTTCCGAACGTGAACGCAAACTACCCGGGAAGAACTATGATGTAAGTGCAACATGTTACAACACTGTAGGTAACAGGGAAACTTGGAAGTTGGTTAACACATTTTCAAGGGAAATGATAACGCATGAATCACTGGCTTAGTATGATGATTTTTTATCCAAGTTATCTTGTCTCACGTCCAAAAATAGAGCACGCAATGTAAACAATAACAAACACGTTTTGTTTGATTGACCATTCTGTGCTTTGTCCCGAAGTTTGGTTGAATTTGGTTGCAGGAGTCCCGAGTTATAATTAAAAATGTTTACAGTAGTCGGGCATATACGTGTGTCAAACGCGTTCTGACCTGAAATCCCTTTGGCCAGTTGTCGCACTTACATCAAATTTCAGAGTGTGTCAATATAGCACGACATGATTGAAACTTCTTTCATATGAAAAGTGACAAAAATGCACGATTTTTTTTCGGTTTTATTGAATATCTCAGAATTGAAATCGAATTTTGGGGATCTGTGAAGGTCAAATGGCGTTCTTAACTCAATTTGGCCCAAAATTCACGTGCGATAAGATAGCAGGACAGCGACGATACACACAAAGAGCAAATTCCTCCCCTAAAACCATGCAATCATTTCACCAAAGCAAAACAACTGTCAACAAATACTCGAAAACACAACAAAGGTCACGGTACGTGACCAAAGTGTGGTGCCCATCAATGACCGAGTTCGCGGCACGAAATATTATCCAAAACACACACATGCCATGTTCTGTCCCAAAAGTGCCCAGTCAATAAATTGGTCAATTCCCGGCCCAGGGAGCGTTCTGCTGACCTGCATTCGGGGATTTTCTGGGCCACTTCTCTGTCGCCGATAGCCCACTATTGGAAGCTTTCGATACAACATCCCCGCACAGTTAGTGGTGATGAAATGTCATCACATCGGCTTCTACTTCCCTGCTGCCAGGCAGAGCTGGGAAATGGTATTTCCAAACTATACAAATGTTGTAGAAGTGTCAATCCCATACCTATAACTGTGTGTTGTAACAATAACAGAGGCGACTGTCGATGGCTGATGGTTGGGGGCTTCTTCCTTATCGCCGGCGTGCGGCACTTTTCAGCCCAGGGCCGGGCCAGCGTTCTCAACGGCGTCCTATGGCTGCCAATGACGGTGGATTTTTCTGGTGCGGTGGGTTGAAATTAGTTTTTTTTTAATAAAAATTAAACCGTTTCTGTACATGCAGTTTTTGTGTTTGGTACGGTATGTCCACGCATCCTCCTTTCCTGTAGATTCTGTGAAACGTGATCCGTTCACAAATTCCTCTTTGCGGTTAATGCTACGCAGTAGGCCTGGCCGCTTTAATGAGGATCAGAATTCTTAAATAACTTTAAATGAGACATCCTCACTATAATTTTCATAATTTGATCACAATTGAAGACACCGTCAAAGAGCTATGCTATCAGTCTGTAGCACGGGCGTCGAAACTCATAAACGACCCGATTCATGCGATGCGAAATATGCTCTGTATGGTTGTGTTCATGATAAACACACACACATCCACATATTGAACCACACAACAGAAACCAAAGTAGAGTGCAGCAGCAGCAGTGGCGGCGCCGCACGACAAAATCAATATCTCTTCTGGAGGAGAGCGCGCCAGCACACGTGTACACCACGTTGCTGTCCCACATCGCACTGGAAGTTGACGTCTCGGCGATGACACCATTCTGGAGGAGGAGGGGGAAAGTGTGTGAGCCGCGGCCTTGTCCCAGCGTTCCATCATTGTACTCCCCACGTGCGATAACCGGCTGTGAAGGAGGAAGACTCTGCTGGTTCTGGAACTCTGGGACTGAACATGACAGGTCGTGGTGTGGCGGTAGATTTTGGTCTTCAAAAGTTTTGGCAGCGCCAGCAGCAGCGGCGTGGCCAATCGAAGTTGGGAAATCGAACTCCTGGCGAATAGTCATCGCCTGTGACGTGTTCGTCAAAATGTTGTTTTGAAATCAGCGAGTATTGGGAGGAGTATTGGTGACGCATTAATGAAGAATTTCCTGAAACATAAACTTGGAAATAATTCCATTTTATGGAATCTTTCTTTAAACATGAGTCAGTTTAACGGTGCACATCAACCAGAGCTTTTGCACCCAGATTTTTGTTACAGACATTTTAGTATCTTCAAAACTACGGGTACTATCGAAATATTTTTATATTCATCCCCTAAAGTACTGTCCACCAAGTAATTTACAGCAAAGTTTCAATAATTTTACAATCCCGTAGTTGCAGGATTGGGTCCGTAAGTTTGACAATTTTTGTATAAGAAGACAACAACTTCCTTCGTTGCTGTGCACCATTAATTGGTTTCTTTTTTCTAATGATCGGCATCTCTTATTAATTTAAAGGCCTAAAATCAAAACAATATTTTTTGCAATTCCGTCGTGAAACTACCTACTTTTCCTGTCGTTCTTGAACGACGAAATAGCCTACTTTTCTGTCCCAAAAATAACAGAATCGAATAGCAACACTTTTCAAAATAAATGCTAAAAAGTTCTACTTTTCAGCAGAAATGGTTGCTGTAAACTTGAACTTTTCTGCACTTGTTTCAAAAAGTAACACTTTTCAACATTTTTTTGATTCAAACGATTTATTGACAAAATACATGAAAATTTGACTTAAAATTTCACTCGATGGGTGTTTTTTGGAATTTCGAAAAATGTTGTATGAAACTCGTTGCAAAACTTGATTTTTTCAGCACTCGTCGTATTTATCCAAATCGGTGAACCTCGTTGGACAAATGTACGACTCGTGCTGAAAAAATCCTCTTTTTGCAACTTGTTGCAAAAACTACTATTATAGCGATTCTGATAACAGTTATAAATGTTGAGAATATAATAGATTTGCCAAAAAAATATGAAACAAAAAAAAAGTGACAGTTGAGAGACAATTTTTTTTGGCAAGAAAAATAAATTTTAAGTCGCTACAAAAAAAAAAACAAGAATAAGTTGATTTCACGTTTTTTTTTAATTGGAAATTTGATTTTTTTTACAATTATTTGGATTTTACCACATTATCTAACGAATGTACCCGTTGCCATTTTTTGGAAACTTTAGGTCAAATCATATTTTTCGGATTTTTTTTTTCTTGAAAGAAGTTCTTGCAAACTGTTCAATGCAATTTAAAATATTTTAATAAGTGTGCACGATTCCATACAAAAATAAAAAGTTCGTTAGTTTTTTTTGACATTGTCAAACCAAAAGTTACAAACATAAAAGTGTCAAAGTTAAACTAGTCAAACCACCGGCGGTTTGAGGTTTTTATTTGGGACTGTTAAAAAAATGTTTTAATTTTTGAAAAAAACTTATTTTGTCACTTAAAGTTGCATTCCCTAAATCTGAATTCATAGACTTTCAAAAGAATATTTTTAATATGTTTCAGGGAACCAAAGAAGGAATAGTAAAATTAGGGCAAATAATTTGCCGCCGAACGATTTTTTGTTTTTTTTTTTTGCAAAAATCGAGATTTGTATTTGCTGTAAATTCAATAAAGCCATTCTAAACATTTTACGTTGTAGGGTGATTTCTAGTAAAAGCCACTTAAAGTTCGATCTAGAAAGCGTTTCGATTTTTCAAATCGAGGCTAAGTGATTGCTGATGATTTTCTAAGGTTAAAGTTTTATCAGTATACACTAGTAAAGTTGTGTTTTAATCAAAACATAAATGTTATTTTTTGCTGAAATTCGGTAAAGTTTGACTGAATTTTCATCAACTGAAATTCCAGTAAACGATTCAACAATATATATTTTACTGAATTCTCAGCTAATGTTGACAGACGATTGATTGAAATTCAATTTGTTTTGTTGAATATTCATTGACATTTTTTATCAGTTTGACAGATCATTTGCTGAAGGTTACCATCGAGGTATTTGTTTTTCATATCTAGAGTTTTTTTAAAGGTCCAATTAACAAAATTTCTTTTGTTTTCATTTTGGGTTTTTTGGAATAGCTCAGACTCAATGCGGTTTCAAAAATAAAATAGAGTTTTGTTTTATTTTTTGTTAGGGGAAATTCTCATATGTTTGGCAGGTTAAGCACTCGCTCCCAACTCCGTCCAATTTGATGATTTAAAACTGTTGATAGAAACTTGTTTGCTCATTTCCTATTGAGCTATTTATCACTCGATTTCAGTTGAAAACTCTTTTTATGTGCTGTAATTAAAAGTAAAATGGCTGATATGGCAACATTAGAGGCATTAGCATTAGCATTAGCATTAGCATTTGGAGGACGCCCCACCACCGGAAGGCTCCACAACGCTTATCCCACTGTTTGGTCTGGTTGTGTTAGACCCTCATCCGGAACAATAATCCAACACGGGAGATACCATGTCTTCATCTTTTGATGAGTGTGTAATACAGCCCAGGGCATAAGGGGGTCCACGCCGGGTCCAAGCTATCCTCGGGGAAATGAAGGAATGTTAGTAAACACCTATCTAAAGTGCGCAGGGACCCCTACGTCACCTTAGTGGTATAGATGTTTGTAGGGAGGTTTTGGACTCAATGTTAGTAAGAGAGGTAGAACCCTAGGATATACCCCGAAAGGTATTGCGGGCGAATCAAGTAGAGTTAGTTTTTTTTTATTATTAAACGTATACTTGTGACTGTATAGTGTAAAAGATGCATGATTTATATGTTTCATATTTTAAACCACGGCAGAAACAACGCGACGAAGCCGTGCATGATTAAATCGACTGTAGTATTACTAAACCAACCTTTTTTCTGGTGAAAGCAATGCTGATTAAACACAGTTTTAACAAATCAGCTATTAAACTCATGCTACCGACTGTAAGAGTACAAAAAATATATTTTCCTTTAAATAATTATGTGTTTTAGCGAAATTCGAGGTTATAAATGATTTAACGCATAATTGAACTTGTGATTTTAAACTCTTACAGCGATGCGGAGTGAACATTAATTATTTATATATTTGTTTTATTGGAATGTAAGAGTTAGAAGTTGAATTAAAACGACCGATTGAAAAAACATACTTAGTTAATATTAAAACTTTTTTTGTAATGGGATTAATCAGCATATTTAAAATTATTAAAAAAAAAACATAATAATGGAAAGTCCTCATCAAGTTTCCAGCTTCGGCATCCGTGGGAATTGACTAGTGTAATATGCAGCAGTTGTGAAAATTTATGATTATTTAAAAATCGATTCAGTCTTAGACAGCCGGCTGTGGAAAGTCTGAATCAAAGTTGCAACTTGTTCGAAAATTAATTTTTGTTTGGTCTCATTTCAATTTCTAAATTTGCGTTATTTCGAGCTCATTTTTACGTAAACCGGAATGACTTATATCACAAGCAATAAACCTCCGTTTTATAAATGCTAGAAAAAAATAATATTATGGGATACAAAATTGCGCTGTCCCTGTACCCCGCGCACTGTCATCTGTGAGTGCCGTGAGTGCCGTTGCGCATTCTGTGGATGGTAGAATGAGTGACACACGTCGACCAAGGCGGTCGATCTGTCAATCTCTCGCGTGGTAAACTCACAGCAGCTCAACATGGAGCGAACTCACCGCGAATTTGTGCACACCAACACACCAACCAGTCACGTCATCAGCTTCTCCCTCACACGTCCATCTCGTGTGGCCGTCATCGTTGTACCAAAAAAACACGAACACACGTTAACTCACTCTCTCTCCCTTCAGTCTGGGAGAAAGAAAAAAGGCGAATGGCGATGACTTTTTGCACAGGACGGCAAAATTGAATCGCTCTAAGACACCAAAAATCACCCAACTTCACAAAAACTTCACTTTTCCCTAGTAGCCCTTACAACTATGTTCAAGTTCCACTACATATTCGGCCCAAAAACTCCCGAAAACAACCCAAAATCGTCAAACTAGTTCCCGGCGAAACAAAACGCGACCGATGCCAACATGGCTGCCGAACTCTCTCCTGCTGATATGGCAACATTAGAGGCACGTTCGAATTAGATGCTGTCCCCCTAACTTTGTTGCTTAAGATCAATATACAATATTTCAAAATCAACACAATATAAATATAAAAGTTGAATTTTACTCGGCAGTATCCAAACAGTAAGTCAGTCATAAGTGACCTTTCAGTTTGATAGCAATGAACCGCATTCTGTTAGGTTGATACAAATTCTATTTAAAGTTTTTGTTCCTGATTTTTTTGAGGCATTTTTGAAGAAGGGAGGGGAGGACAAAAACTTATTAATAATTGGAATGGCCTTACTTATTTTGCTGAAATGGCTAGCCAAAATCGCTAAAAAAAAAGTTTTCCGGAACTGTAATTGAGCAATTTCAGCCCCACTGAAAGAAAGAAACGCGCAACTTCAATGAGTTTGTTGAATTTTAAAATATAAAAATAAAATTGAAAGGTGATGTCACGATTTTTTCCGATGGTTTTTTTTGTTGTGAAAATAACCTAAGATGTTGGAAAAAGCCTCACGAAAAATGCAGGAAGGCATGTCACTTTAAAAAAATACAAAATCTGTTATTAAAACTGTTTTTTTGTAGAGTGGTCCAAACGTCAACATTTTTAAATACCTATAGCGGGAGTCGATTCTCCAGACAATTTTACATAAAAGTCTCCATATTGACCATTGTCCTAGTCCAAACCTTGTGAAGTTAAAGCGATTTTAAAAATAGAAAAGTAGAAAAAACAGAAGTTTTGGCCAATATTGATGGTTTTTTGGCAATTACTGTATGACAGTATTACCGAAAAGCTCGTCAAATTTCTCAATCGTGCTATAATTGATTATTAATGCAGGAAAATGTATGTTGAATTCTTTTTAATTAATTTGTACAACAATTTTCTTTGAAGTTTTAAGTTTAAAAAAAATAGTTTTGCTCCATGATTTTACAAGCCAATATAAATAAACATTCAAACATATCTGCAATGGCCTAAGTTTTTTTTTGCCTTTTGATTTTTGGGGAAATTTGGAATGGTGGGACATAACTTGAAGTAAAATATGTATTGGCCTAACCAATATTAAAAAAAATCAAAATACGCGAATTTTCAAAAAGACATTTTTTTTAGAATTATTTTTAAATCGAAATTCCCTGACCCCGCATAAAATTTCCCGATTTTCCTTGCCTTTTCCAAAAATCAATCCAGAAAAAAATTTCCAAAAAAAAAAAAGCAAGTAATGATGTCATTTTGCTGAGCCTGCATCAGATCATTACTCAAGTCACTAAATGTGTGTCGAGTTGAGCAACGATTGTGGAACCTTTTGTCGAGACTATTTGAAATAAAAGTTCAGTAATTCTTTCCGGCACTAAAATTTTTGCGCAGAAAAAGTGTTCCATTTCAGAACGATTCTACACTTTTATTAAATTAATCGAATATATTTTCTTAACTACTTATATTTACAGGTGAGCATGTGAACATACCGGTGTTATTGAATTGTAAGTAATGTTTTAACGAATTATTGGCAAAGAAAATCGTGTCTTGATTTAAAAAAAAAAACAAAAAAAACTTACTTGCTTTTTAGAAGTTTGATGTGGACTTGAATAAGATTGTAATAAATTAAGAACATTTTTCTAATGTTTGCCTTTAAGGTCAAGTTGAACCGTTCAACATTTCCCACCTCTCAAGCCTTCAGCAAAATTGGCATCTTGAGTCAATACTAAAAAAAGCAAGCAAACAAGAGCAAAAAACGTTCACCTCCTCAAATTCTCCCTGAGGCAACCCTAGCAAAAAAAAAAAAAAACAAAAATTCCGAAAAAAAATCTTCTTCAAAGAAGTGCGATAAATATCAATCGAATCCATTAAAACCGCTGCTGCCTGGTCTAATAGTCCCGCCATCGACGAGAGCTCCCCCCGGAGAGGGGTCGTCTTTAACCCAGTTCCCCGAGCATCGAGGCGGGGGAGGAGAACCTGACGGCGGGTGGTGTCGCTGATGGCAAATAATGGCCACATTAACCGATAGACGCGTAAACATACGCCCGGGCCCTGGAAGTGGAGAATCTCGCACCAAATATTTGTTTATTTGCTCTCGTAGCTTTTATTGCGTTTGCGGCGAGTTTTGGCTTGGCGTTGATGCCTAGAGAGTCTCTTGTCTGCCGGGCCGCGCCGGGATTGGTCGTAAATTATGATCATTTCTTGGGGTGTTTTCTTATTTTGGCTTCTCGAGAGAGGGAATTTCTGGAGAAGTTCGACATGTACCAACTGACACACTGGGCTGTTAAATTTGAAAGTTTTGTTTGGAACTTCGCTCTTGTTTATGATGGATTTCTCAACGGACCGTGTGAGGTTTGTTTACATGGTCGAGATGTTCAAGGCAATGTGTATTTTCGAATCAAATAGCTAAAATTCATTGGAAATGTGCGAGTGACGAAGAGCCGTTTCAGAGCAAAAGTAAATGGCAGCTAGGCTCATCGAGAACTTCCAGAAATTGGAATATCAACAAATGTTTTTGTTTTACATTTGTTTTTGACCGTTTGAAGGTTCTTGGAAATTGAAAGTTCTATTTAATTTTTCATGCTTTTCTGTGAGCATATTATCCAAAAAAAAAAATACAGTAATTTTTTAAATTTTATTTCATTTCATTTCATAATTTGATGGCGTTATCACTTTTTTCATCTCATTCTTTCTTCTTTCTCTCTTATCTCTCACTCCCGTCCAAGATTATATTCGTTTATGATGTGCGTTCGCTTGATTAAATATATGAAATTGCGCGCGATTAAGTAAGTATGATGGTTTGTGTGTTCCCCTCTCTCTCTCTCTCACTTCCTCACCCCTAACTGTTTCTCTCACATTCAGCTCCAAGGCGTTTTCGCTATTTATCTTGACCAAACAAATCAAAATTATCAGCGCCGAAAAGAGCTGTGGCGCTGCTCAATATGATGGTGAAAGAGTGAGTGAAAAAAAGTGTGAGCTGATATGAAAGAGAACAGCTCAGCACAGCACAACAAACGCGCGATCGATCATTTCTTTTATTGGCTTTTTCGTCAATATTATATTGCGCTGATTCTCACACTCTAATCGAGTCGTGAGGGTGGGATAAGGGGAGTTCGGGATAATTATTCAGTCATATATAATATTTATAACTTAATTCTTAAAAAAATCTAAATGTTCTGACGGAGAAAACACAAAAAAAACTAAAAACTAAAAACTAAAAACTAAAAACTAAAAACTAAAAACTAAAAACTAAAAACTAAAAACTAAAAACTAAAAACTAAAAACTAAAAACTAAAAACTAAAAACTAAAAACTAAAAACTAAAAACTAAAAACTAAAAACTAAAAACTAAAAACTAAAAACTAAAAACTAAAAACTAAAAACTAAAAACTAAAAACTAAAAACTAAAAACTAAAAACTAAAACTAAAAACTAAAAACTAAAAACTAAAAACTAAAAACTAAAAACTAAAAACTAAAAACTAAAAACTAAAAACTAAAAACTAAAAACTAAAAACTAAAAACTAAAAACTAAAAACTAAAAACTAAAAACTAAAAACTAAAAACTAAAAACTAAAAACTAAAAACTAAAAACTAAAAACTAAAACTAAAAACTAAAAACTAAAAACTAAAAACTAAAAACTAAAAACTAAAAACTAAAAACTAAAAACTAAAAACTAAAAACTAAAAACTAAAAACTAAAAACTAAAAACTAAAAACTAAAAACTAAAAACTAAAAACTAAAAACTAAAAACTAAAAACTAAAAACTAAAAACTAAAAACTAAAAACTAAAAACTCAAAACTCAAAACTAAAAACTAAAAACTAAAAACTAAAATTTTACATTTTACATTTTACATTTTACATTTTACATTTTACATTTTACATTTTACATTTTACATTTTACATTTTACATTTTACATTTTACATTTTACATTTTACATTTTACATTTTACATTTTACATTTTACATTTTACATTTTACATTTACATTTACGTTTTACATTTTACATTTACATTTACATTTACATTCACATTTTACATTTACATTTTACATTTACATTTTACATTTACATTTTACATTTACATTTACATTTACATTTACATTTTATATTTTACATTTACATTTTACATTTACATTTTACATTTTACATTTACATTTACATTTTACATTTACATTTACATTTTACATTTACATTTACATTTACATTTACATTTACATTTACATTTTACATTTACATTTACATTTTACATTTACATTTACATTTTACATTTACATTTACATTTACATTTTACATTTTACATTTACATTTACATTTTACATTTACATTTTACATTTACATTTACATTTTACATTTACATTTACATTTACATTTACATTTTACATTTTACATTTTACATTTTACATTTTACATTTTACATTTTACATTTTACATTTTACATTTTACATTTTACATTTTACATTTTACATTTTACATTTTACATTTTACATTTTACATTTTACATTTTACATTTTACATTTTACATATTTTTATTTCACATTTTTTTTACATTTTTTTATTTTACATTTTACATTTATACATAACAAATTGCAAATAAAAAAGTTGTAAAAAGTTAAACTAATGAATAAATAAATAAACGTTAAAAAATGCATGCTAAATAGTTGACAATCGATTTTACTACACAGCAAAAAATCCGATGGTAAAATCGCATGCAAAAGCATGCACATCACCTTCGTCAAAATAAACACTTAATATTACACACTGCATGTACAATTTTTGCAAACACAAAAAAAAAAGTTGCAACCGACGGGATTCAAACCCAGCACCATCAGTAAGGGCTGGCGCCTTAGCCCGCTCGGCCATCAGACCGATGAAAAATGGAAAGGATAAATGCATATGTGAGATTGACATTTCGGTCAAGTAGGTTTCCCATACTGATAGGTTACATATTTCAGGGTGTAATATTACACAGAATTTCATTAGAAAATGCAAAATTTATTTTACACCCAAGCCTTTTACACACAGCTGGATTACTACTTTATTTGCTGTGTAGTTTAAATACCAAAAATTCAAATTTGCGGCATTATTTTTTTTGTATAATTGATTTTTGGGAGAATAAAGGGCGATGAAAAACAAAAATAGATTGGCATAATGTTTATTGGCTTAAATAATTTTGAGATCTATCATTATCCTTAAGATTTATTCACAGAATTAAAAATGATGTTAAAATTACATCTGGGAATGGTGACAAATTTTGTGTCTAATACATTTGTAATTTTACATCAGAAATTGGTAAAACTTTTGTCAGGTTTTGTTGATCAAATTATTTGAGATAAAATTATAAAAAAAGAGGTAGAAATCAACTGTGTTGATTTTGAACATTTTCTTGAATTTATTTTATCCTTTGAATTCAAAAACTGTTATAAAGAAACTTTACATTTATACATTTTTTATGTTGAATCACATAATTTTATGAACAAAATATTTTTCTGAAATTCTCAAGTTTTCATTCCGACAATCCCAATCTCCCCTACTTCCCTAAAAAAAAACCCCGTCTCTGGGGCAATAATTTTCGCCTGAACCCCCGGCGTCGCCGTCGTCACCACCGCCATCGGCCGTTTTGGTGTAGATAACCTTCCCTTCCCTCGAAGCGCAGGCCACCAGCAGCAGCTGCCAAGGCCCATGGCCAGCTCACACACGCACGAGCCATGGAAAGCAATAAAGGCTTATTAAAATTCGAATTATAGGAAATTTTGTCTTATCGACGCCCGTTGCGGATGATGATGATGATGATGATGATGGACGCATTCATTGAGGAACGCACACATAAGCGTGTGCGCGAGCGGGGAAAGAAATGTGATTTCCGCTGATGATGAATTAGATTATAAGAGACAGGAAGTGGATGGAGCGGGAGGGAAACGGTTGCATCAGGGTTTTTTGGTATAATGAAATATGGCCTGCGAGCAATAAAGCACTGAAAAAAGTTGGTTTTGATGTATCATTTCCTTTTTGCTACAAAAATAATCAAATTGTAATTTTACATGGTATTAACTGTAAAATTACGTTATAAAAGATTTACATATAAACGGTTGAAACTGTTGAAAGAGAGCTGAAATCGTGAATTCCCGATGGTTTTGGAGCATGAATTTTATTTACATAAAATTTGCGTCAATAATCATGTAAAACGTAAATTTACATTTTTCACCGTGTAATCTCTCAAAAGCAGGGAGTGCGCGCGCGGGAAAGAAAGAGTGATAACACTTAATTTTGGGCAAATTTAGCAATTGGATGTGATCAATTGTGATTTATTGGTGCTTGAAATTGGCGGCGTCGCGACTGGTAAAGGTGTGGCGGTGGGAAGAAGGTGGGGATTGAATTTTGACGGATTGGAATATTTGGGTGAAATTTGATTGGTTTGAAGTGCGTGCACGTGGGCCCAATGTGTGCCAGCAGGGGAGCCAGCTATCAAAGGGATTAAATTTTCGGGAGTACATTACAGAGTTTATTGGGTTTGATCAGTAATCGTTTTTTGATAGAAATGGCTGTGATAACTTTCCTGTGAAAGAGGAAATGAAATGATATTTTTCCTACTCTCAACAAAATTGAAAATTACATAGAATTACAAAATGTGCAATCATAGAAACGGTCAGTGAATGTAACCGATGTCCATTTCCAGTTTGTGTAATTCGTTTTAACTGATAAAATCAGTTGATTGTGCCGCGCGACGGCCATCGACAATGATCGATGTGGGTGGTCTAATTGTGTTTCGGTAGTGAAATACAATAGACACAAATTTGATTGAATCGATAGCGGTGGAAATGTACCTTTTTATGAGCTTGAAGGTTAACTTGATTGCATTTCGTGAGTTTTTATGAAACTGTTAAATTTAAGTGCTAAATACCGTTGCTGAAATATCGTCAGGTGAATTCTCACTAATGAAGCTGTCCTTCGCCAAAAACCCACATCACAAAACAATTTTCCCAAACAATAACGCCACTGATTCTCATATCATATCCATTCCTCGAAGGCCGCTTGTTTACGTCTGCCTCGGAAGGCCTCATTAGACGCGGTATAGATTTTCCAAAATTTCGATTCCATGGAAACATTTCCCCCCTGCCCGGTTTCCAAAATTTCGAGGCCTTTGTCCGCGACTCTCGCCCCTCTAACCAGCACGCACAATTCTGTTGCGACGCGCATGATTCATAACCTCGTCATGTTTCAGCAGCGATATCGTATCGAATCAGTTCCGTTCTTCCTTCCTCGTCAGAGATCGAGCTTCGGTTATCGGCCGGGGCTTATCGCCGGGTCTGGTCCCCGGGCCCGAACAGAAAAAAAATGCTGAAAAGAGTATCCATCCACTTTGCCGTCGATTGATATTGATGAAGTTGTTTGGCCAACAACCTCTCGACCGCTGGCGCGTTGTTCAACCGTAAAGGCCACCTTGCTTTAAGGAATCGAGACAGATGGAATTTAAGGTTTGAAAACATGTATGGTGACGGTTACGAAATATTGAAAAAAACTTCTTATTATTAAATACCCAAAAAATTATGTTTCTGAAAATTCTCAACATTTTCATGAAACTACGCATTTTTTGAAATAAAAAATATCAAAAGATCAAAAAAATTTCTAAACTTAAATGCTTTTTTAGAATACTGCAAATTTTCACAATACTTTGTTTTTTTCGAAAATGTACTAAAATTTATAGTTTTCTACAATATGGGTGTCAAACGATCAGACATTGTTTATACCAGCGATTCTCAACCTTCTTCTAGGCTGGTACCCCCTGCCATGTAAATCAAGTAGGCCTGGTACCCCCGTTGAGAATCGCTGGTTTATACATTTCGAAAGCAATTTTTTTAAAGATTCAAAATATTCAGAAAACTACGTATCTTTGAAAAATACACATAATTTCAGTTTTTACATTATTGGTATTGAATTATTGTGAATTTTACATACATTTCAAAAACATACTCAAAATTTTAGCATAACTACATATTTTTAAAATAAACTAACATTTTTGTTTTTAACTTTATGTGCATCAAATGATCGGGATTTTTTCAAAAGTAAATGTAAGATTTTTTCGAAAGTAACAATACATTTTTTTGATAATATTTGAACATTTCACAAAACTACGCAAGTTAAAAAAAATCCCTTTTGTAAATATCGCAAAAACTTTTTTTTTCTTATTTTTTTTAATTTTTAAATAAAAAAAACTGAGCCAATAATGAAAAAAATCCGATCATTTGAAACCTATAGCATAGCATAGCACAGCATCACGGGTCTGCACCACGCTGTAGGGGGTGCCACAATGGTCAATTTAATATTCTTAGACAATTTGATTGCTGCCCGGTACAATCAAAAATATCTGAGAACGTAAATTTCCACACTGTGCTCCAAGGCTACGCCCATACAGTCCCGTGGGGATTTGGGAGGGGATGTTTTTGTTGTTCACTAGTGGTGAAAGTGCGGGAACCCATGCGACTTTTAAAAGTGAACGGAATATTTTTGGGAGGTTTGGAATGGGGGTTAGGGGAAATCCGATCATTTGAAACCTATAATGCAAAAACTAAAATCATAAGCGTTTTTTGAAAAAAAAAAAACATAGTTATATGAAAACTTGGAGCATATTAAAACAAATTATCGATTTCGTTTTTTTGGACATTTTTGTAAAAAACGTAGTTTTGGTAAAAATTAAATATTTTCAAAAACTATTATTATTACCTTCGGAAGGTTTCCATAATGCCGACTATTTGATTAACTTAAAAAATTTGCGCATATTCAAAATATTTTGAATTTTGAGTATAAAAAAACATGTTTTATTACTTTTAAAATTTATGAAATTGAAATAAGCAAATTCTCGAAAATACGTGTAAAAACTAACATTTCGAGAATTTTTTGTTTCGATTTTTTTATTCAAAACTGTTGAGTATTTAAAAAAAAGTACAAGTAGGGGAAATTCTCGTACGTTTGGCAGGTTAAGCACATGGACCTAACTCCATCCAATTTGCTGATTTTTGCTATTTATTTTGTGTATGTTGTGAAACTGTTGATAGAAACTTGCTTACTCACTTCTTATTGGCTGTTTACCACTCGATTTCAGTACGCTTTTTATGAGCAGTAATTAAACGTCAAAGTGCTGATATGGCAACATCAGAGGCACGCTGGAGTTAGAGCACTTTTCAAAAAAACAATTTCAGTAAATGATTTTTGTATATTTTTAGGTGAGTTGCTCCATCCTGCATTTTTCGTGAGTCTTTTTGTCACATTTTAGGCTATTTTCACAAAAATTTTGAACGAAAAAAATCGTGGGCTCTTCTTCAAATTTGACTTTTAAACTTAAAAATAAAAAAATCTCATAAAAGTGGAGTGTTTTTTTCTTTCAGTGTAGCCCGTAAAATTGCCTACAAGTTTGTCTTTGACCACTTTTGGGTACAATGCAACGGCTTCGAGATACAGCAATATTTAAATTACGAAATACAAAAATATTTAAAACACTTACGCCCTTCTCAAATGTCTTTATCGAGTGTAACTGGCTCCATATACACAAAAATGGCTTATATATGCCTAGAATAACATGTCTACAAAGTTTCATTGAAATCGGAGAGGGTCAAGAAAAAAGTACCTAGAAAAATCCTGTTTTGGGCTGGAATTGCTCAAATGTAAAATGTAAAATGTAAAATGTAAAATGTAAAATGTAAAATGTAAAATGTAAAATGTAAAATGTAAAATGTAAAATGTAAAATGTAAAATGTAAAATGTAAAATGTAAAATGTAAAATGTAAAATGTAAAATGTAAATGTAAAATGTAAATGTAAAATGTAAAATGTAAAATGTAAATGTAAAATGTAAATGTAAATGTAAAATGTAAATGTAAATGTAAAATGTAAAATGTAAATGTAAAATGTAAAATGTAAAATGTAAAATGTAAAATGTAAAATGTAAAATGTAAAATGTAAAATGTAAAATGTAAAATGTAAAATGTAAAATGTAAAATGTAAAATGTAAAATGTAAAATGTAAAATGTAAAATGTAAAATGTAAAAAAAAATGTTTAAGTTTTTAGTTTTTAGTTTTTCCAACCTCCTTTCACATTACCTTGCTTCAACCTTCTTCCTCCTAACACACACACACGTCAGCTCGTCACTTTGAGGAATTTAATTAGTTTATTAAATTCCTTAAGAGCGTTGCTTTCCGCCGACCGAAGACTGATTCCTTCTGGCCATTTGGATCGTTCTTTCTTTCTTTTTTTTCTTTCAAGTTGAGGTCGGTCCATTTTCAGCAGCGTTCTTATCAGCGGTATGTCATCTTTCATTACACATGTGAAACTTTTTGTCCCCCTCAAGCTCGATGGGAACAGGTTTGTGGGGAGGGCGCGGGGGACCACAGAACACTAATTAGTCACTGTCGACGCCGGACTAGGGTAGTATCGGGACAACACACTCACTCTGGGAAGTTCCAGCAACTCGAGCAATGTTGTTTGTTTGTTTGGCTTGAAACCTCTTTCTCGGGAAATGTTTGTTGTGTATTTCTGCGGTTTTCGGGTTGATGGTCCCGGACAGGTTCCTGGGTCGACACCTCTGCACTACCTTCTTGCAGAAATGGCAGAGAGCTTAATTATAGCAGCAACAGCACACTTCTGCTGGAGGAAGGAATGCAAATGGAGTTTATATATGCAAAACGTAATTGAATTGCAGCTTCTCTGTCTTGTTGCATGAACAGAGTGTGGAGGAGATTTGTGGAACGTCATTTGGACGTTTCTAAGAAAACATAATTAATTTCCGCAACTCATTTCGCACGAACAATTATAGTCACTTTAATTGAATGTCCGCTATCTTTAGCTTTGACATTTATCTAGAAATCCTGAAAATGGTATTCCACTTACTCGAGCTTCGTTTGGGCAATAACAATCCGAAGAAAGAAATTCAATCAGTGCTTTCAATGAAAATCGTTTGACCCTCTTGCATTGCTCAATAAAAACCAACTCCAGGTCACCAGGCTCTGCTTTCTCTCTGATGGGTTCACACCCCTAGCTGGTAGAAATAACAAAATAGAACGACATTTCTTAAAATAACTTTGAGTTTTTTTTTTTTTTGAAAATCCTCTAGATTTTTTTTTCAAATATCCTGTTCTTCTGTCAAAAATCCAAACTTGAACATTTACAGTTATTTCCCCTTGCTCGGGGCCAAACTTCCCGAACTCCTTCCAAGATGCCATTCCAGGCATAAATTAGCCGGCAAACTCATTTCCTCCGACCCCGGACAATTATCCCGGACTCACAAAGAGATTAATAAGCACGCTTTAATATGTCCATATCTTGGACCACGGGTCCGTGTCGTGCACGTGTACCATTCCCATGTACGAACAACTCCGGACACTAATCAGCAACATGCAAAGCATGGCCCAAACACAAACACACACACACACACGTGGGACATGTCCATGGTCCAAAAGCTTTCAACCTGTCCCATTGAAATCGCTGCGACTAAATTATGCATAACTCGACCAACTCTCTCTACCTCTCTGTCTATGCTACAAGCTAAAACACAAAACACAAAACATCTAGCTCGAAGGCATCTCGAAGAAATTCTCTTTCATGGACTTCGGGCCGGTATTTTTTAATGCCTCTCGCAAAGTCCAGGGTCTTTAATAGAAATATGCCAGTTTCTATGAAGGCAAACGGCTGTACCCAGCTGTCACCGTTCCCCACCACCCCCTTTGATATAACCAGGCCAAAGTTGGTCCTTGCTGCAACCTGCACTGAACACTTTCTTCAAAAATGCATCAATTATTCATGTGCGAAAGACAACTTTAAACATTCGTGAACGGCCCAATGCATAATAGATCTCTCTCTGTTGTTTGGCCCTGTTCTACCCCGACGGCGACGATGATGATGATGATGGTGTCCGGAAGAAGTTTCCGTATCGATTTCATATTTTCTCGGGCGGCCTATCGCCAGCTAATACCTACTGGTTGTTTGGTTCGGTTCGTTGGCTGTGGTTTGTGTCATAAATAGAAATATCATTCATGCTGGGAAAAGAGGAATTGGGCTTGTTTTGTACTAAACTTCAAGATCATTCTCAATTCATAAATTCTCTTTTAATATCTTTTATTTCAAAATTTTGAATTTTTTTTGCCGATTTGCTTTAAACACACACTTTGAGAATTCTTTGTCCAGTGCATTTTCTAGATCTTTTATTCAGTTGATTTTGTGTTTTATTTAATAACTTATAAATTTATTAACGATCGAAATCTTCATAAAAGGTGAACAAGTGATGAAAAAATGATCGAAAATGTTTGAATAAAAAAATGGAAATATTTTTTTTCCAAAAAAAGGCACGTTTATTGTAATTTATGCACACAAGCTTCGAGAAGTTTAATTGGGTTACTTGTTCATAACCATAATGGGTTTAGGTTTCTGGAAAGGTTTTTTCTGATTATTTTGCCTTTCTTACTAAAGAAAGGTATAGGTTTTACTTTAAGCCAGGACGTCATTTCCATCTTCGTAAATATGTCGATTCAGTATGAATTTTAATCGGAAAAATCGTCAAAAAATCACACTGCATCGATTTTCGACGCTCTATCGATTCACCTTGACAGAACTCGTCTATCTCCAACCCTCGAATTTTGAGAAAATAAATTCCGTGGAGGTCGAGTGATGTTCGTATGTGGTAAAATTTTGCTAAATTTTGTGTCGCGCCGTTCTCAGCTCCCATATATCCGATTTCGATTCTTCTAAATGCAGACGAAAGCTAGTGTGCTGAACCTGGGCGAGTTGCCGCGCAAATTTCGAAATATCCATCTGTTTTCGGATGCGGCCAGACTTTTCAACAAAATACACAGTTTTCAAATGAAAATATGGTCAATTTTTTTCATTTTCATATCTTTTATTTATCTCAAAAATTGCATTTTTCGAGCCATACAACCTCCCAAATTTTCATCCAGATTCATAATATGATTCTGGAGTTAGAGCCGTTTGATTGACCTACCATAAGAAAAAAAATCCCTAAAAAAAGGTAAAAGCCCACCTGGTGACCTTTGCCAACATTTTTCATTTCTGATTTTATTCAA
This sequence comes from Culex quinquefasciatus, assembly GCF_015732765.1. Taxonomy (NCBI): domain Eukaryota; kingdom Metazoa; phylum Arthropoda; class Insecta; order Diptera; family Culicidae; genus Culex; species Culex quinquefasciatus. Next base: position 22,137,521 of record NC_051862.1, on the reverse strand, counting down.
AATTTCTTGCTACATTCATAGTACAGACCATGAGTGAGCATCTGAAACAAATTCGACATCGATCGGCAATCCCGATCAATTTTTAGAACGATTTACTTTTTGCCTTTCTTACTAAAGAAAGGTATAGGTTTTACTTTAAGCCAGGACGTCATTTCCATCTTCGTAAATATGTCGATTCAGTATGAATTTTAATCGGAAAAATCGTCAAAAAATCACACTGCATCGATTTCCGACGCTTCGTCGCTAAGTCGACAAGTTGTCAAGTTGAGCTTCGAATACTGGCGCGAGAATGCTGGCGCATATATTTGCTGGCTCGACTTATACTCGTTTGTAGTAGCTTGTCTACCGATGTTTCCTACAACATGTAAGATATCGTAGCTTCTCGGTTTCTTTTGCCCTGTTTGTTTTTGCATAACTGTCGAATGTTTATTTAAAAACTTTTGTGACATAGGACATTCATCCGGCTACAATCTATTTGTTTTCCGTGGGCTCCGAAAATCGCCTAAAAGTAGACTCAATTTTTTCGTGATTTCGTAAGTTTATTTAACAGGGTTCATTGGATTCCAATAGGAGCTTTCTAAGCTTTTCATCGTTTATATCGTTTTCAAAGTTTTCTATGCTGGCGACGCCAATGGCTTTCTACCTAAGGTTCTCGCGATTGAGTGTGTAGTGGTGCGGTTGTAAAAATAGCTATCTCTGACTCTGTCACATTCGTAGAAGCTGAATGGCTATCTTTCCTGCACCGTGCGGCACGGTTTTTCTTTGCGCCTACCGCGGTGTGCGTTGTCACTGGCGCATGTGAAGCTTGCTATGCTCGCGTTTGTCATAAACGCTTGTTTGATTAAGAATATGTACGATTAAAAATATTCTTTTGGTGAAAATGGCGTTTTTTTGTTTCTTTTGGAAATCATATCATTTATAATACTTTGCTTTCATCATAAGACTTTCTTCTTCTTCTAAACAAAGTCAATGTTATGAATTGAAAGAAGTTCTACCATCGTTATATTCTTTAGTAAGAAAGGCTCTATCTCACCCCAGGTGGGATTAAATCGGGTTTTTTTTTCACGATGGTCAATAATAAATTCTATAGTAATATTATATGTTTATTGTTTAAGTTCGGCCTGGGTTCGATCCCAGACGGTCCCGGTGGCATTTTTCGAGACGAGATTTGTCTGATCACGCCTTCCGTCGGAAGGGAAGTAAATGTTGGCCCCGGACTAACCTAAAAAAAGGTTAGGTCGTTAGCTCAGTCCAGGTGTAGGAGTCGTCTCCCTGGGTCCTGTCTCGGTGGAGTCGCTGGTAGGCAGTTGGACTAATAATCCAAAGGTCGTCAGTTCGAATCCCGGGATGGATGGAAGCTAAGGTGTAAAAAGAGGTTTGCAATTGCCTCAACAATCAAGCCTTCGAACACCTAGTTTCGAGTAGGAATCTCGCAATCGAGAACGCCAAGGCAATGCTGTAGAGCGAATAATTTGATTTTTGATTTTGATTTTTGTTTAAGTTTTAAAATTTGTGAGAGATTAATCCCAACAAAATCTTTGTAAAACTGCATAAATATTTTCAAGAACACAAAAGCTAATTGCACTCCTAATAATCTTAAAAAATCATGAAATTTTAAATTTAAACATTTTTTTTAATGTGTGAATCAATTATGGTCATCTGGCCATCCCCAATACTCTCTTAAGATATTCTTCTCCTGAGGCTCTCAGTCTCAGAACTGAGAAGCAAACTTTTTACTTATCGAACTTCAGTGAGAAGAATTTAGAAAAAGTACGTAAAGTTTTACTAGTAAAATAAAAAAGTATAAAAATTGAAATTACGAGTCATGGTTTCAGCATTTTTATAAAAAAAAGTGTTTTAAAATGCATTATACACCTGTCCAGTTGTTTTGCCATCATTAGTTTCCAAAATATCTAAGTATTGACAAAAAATTATTTTTTGCGAAAAATAAAATTTTTGTTGTGCTGACATTGCAATTTAATTCAAAAATCAAAACATTTTTAAACAAGCCCAAATATGCTAAATATGATTATCAATGCAGAAAAATGCATTTTAGATTGTTTCTAGTTGATTGAACTTCTATTTTCATGGAACTTTTGAAGTTTTTTGGAAAAATATATTTTTTGCCCCCTGATTTTTAAAAATCTTAAAAAAATTTCAATCATTTTTTCTTGGCCTGAAATTTCCAGAATGAACTATTTCGTATAAATTTTTATTGATATTGTTTCACTAAAATGAATGTAATTTTAAACAAGAATTTTAAAATTCCAAGAGATTCGTCCTTATATTTTATAAGATTTTATGATTTGAAGGTTTAAGTTTTCAATGATTTGAAGAAATGAAAAATTGCAGTTTTGAAGATCTGATGAAATAAAAATTTGAATATGTAATAATTTGAAAACTAAAAAATATAAATATTTTTAAATTTTAAGATTTGAAAATTAGATGATTTGAAAATTTTATAATTTGAATACTAAAAAATAAAAAGATTTGAAGATTTTAAGATTTGAAGATTTGAAGATTTGAGGTTTTAATGATTTGATGATTTGAAAATTTGCAGATTTGAAGATTCGAAGATTCGAAGATTCGAAGATTTGAAGATTTGAAGATTTGAAGATTTGAAGATTTGAAGATTTGAAAATTTAAAGATTTGAAGATTTGAAGATTTGAAGATTTGAATATTTAAAGATTTGAAGATTTGAAGATTTGAAGATTTGAAGATTTGAAGATTTGAAGATTTGAAGATTTGAAGATTTGAAGATTTGAAGATTTGAAGATTTGAAGATTTGAAGATTTGAAGATTTAAAGATTTGAAGATTTGAAGATTTGAAGATTTGAAGATTTGAAGATTTGAAGATTTGAAGATTTGAAGATTTGAAGATTTGAAGATTTGAAGATTTGAAGATTTGAAGATTTGAAGATTTGAAGATTTGAAGATTTGAAGATTTGAAGATTTGAAGATTTGAAGATTTGAAGATTTGAAGATTTGAAGATTTGAATATTTGAAGATTTGAAGATTTGAAGATTTGAAGATTTGAAGATTTGAAGATTTGAAGATTTAAAGATTTGAATATTTGAAGATTTGAAGATTTGAAGATTTGCATGGAGGTTTGAAGATTCAAAGATTTGAAGATTTAAAGATTTAAAGATTCAAAAAAATAAAAAATTTCAAATCTTCAAATCATTAAAACCTCAAATCATCAAATCTTATTATTTTTATTATATATTATTCATTTTAGTGAAACAATATCAATAAAAATTTCTAGGAAATGGTTTATTCAGGCCAATAGATTTCTGGTCATCGGTTTCCCTCATTTTTCAAATTATGATACTTCGGAAACTATTGGTACGTTAAAACTAAAAAAAGGTGAAAATTTCTGCTTAAAAAAACATAAGGAAATTTAAGGTCTGCAAGCGATGTTATGTCTATTGAAAATGCAGAAAATTAAAAAAAAAAGTTTCAATTTGAGTCCTTGAGAATCGAACTAATAGATTCCGAGATTTATAGCGAGTCGTAAAAAGAGGGTTAATTAAATGACACTGAAATAAACCATTTTTTACTAAATTTTAGCTAAAAGAGGCTGGATCAGAACAACCGGAAGTTCAATCAACACAATCAAAAGAGGAAAATTGTAAGAAATGTTTAGCTTAAATTGCAAAAGCTAAAAAAACAAAATTTTCACCTAAATATGCTAAAAACGGTAGACTTTATCAAAACAAATATGCAAAATCATTTCTATTGTAAATTTGATTTAAAACTAAAAATGATTTCTGAAAAAAATTACGATATTTTCGATCATTTTCAAAAATCATATTTAGCAGATTTTGCTGATTCTTAAAATCTAGCGCAAAACATGCCTTTTTTAGTCAACAAAAAAATCTGATAATTACAAAATACGTGTTTTGGGAATTACTTTTACTAACAAAAAGTCAATTAATGAATTAACTAAGTTCGAATAAAAAAAAACACAATAAAGATTCTCGAAAATAAATTGTGAGATTCTAGAGAATTACTTATTTACTTCAAGTACCTACAGCAGATATAACTTTTAAAAGACTGTAAAAGATTTTGTTTGGCAAGTACAAATGTTTAAGTCGGTTGTAACAAAAATATTTCCAGTAAAGTCATCCAGAAAATAGAAATAACCCCCTTTATCAAAAGTCTTAGAGTCAAAAGATTTCGAATTGGAACATTCGAGGATACTTAGTGTCCAAATGACTTAAAGTTCAGAAGACTCCATTTTTAAAAGATACCAAATCCCGCAAAACTGCAAGTCCAACACAAGTGTACTTTCTCTTCTTCACTTGCACAACAACACCAAAGACGAAAACACACAAAACAAAGCCCAAGGAGGGATAGGAATATCCTACTTCCCAGATATGTATAACACAAATACCACAGAAAACAGACCTCCATTCGTCTTGCTGAGGTGAGGTCAGAACAATGCCAACTCGGAGGAAAACAACCTTGTATACGTAAGTGTAGTAGGGCATATGTGTCGGAGGGGGATATCCCCATCATTCTTCAGACGGCAGGAATAGGAAGGAATCTGGGTGCCGGCGGCGGCTCCGGTGTTGTTTACCTGCAAATACAAAACCCAGACCCGGAACCCAACCAAGAGGAAGAAAACAGAAGAAATATTAAATATTTGAAATTACATCTACACCACGAGCGAGTAAAGAAGGAGGTCTCCTCCCGTTTGTCTCAGTTACGTAAGATCGATAAATGGGTACACATATTTATCAGGAAGATGGAATGAAGGTATATCAGTGATTGTTGAAGGGATGATTAAGGTGAGATGCAGGTTGTTTGTTGAAGCATGAAATACTTTCAAAATAATTACTTTTAAATTATGAATCATTAATTTTAGCACTCAACTAAATTGAAAATTACACTCTCTTTCATCAAAGAGGTTTAAATGTTGCTTTTGTATAACAAAGATAGTTGGATTTGTTGATCGAGTAATCATTGCTAGGCTTAACGATTAGTCGAACATAAAACATCACTTACGCTTATCTAAATCTTGTTACTCATTTGCGACATTTATCACAATACCTTATCATTAGAATATGTACCAAGGACAGAGCTTCATTATCTTCCCTTTGCCGATCGATGTAACTGATAAGAATGTCACTCTATGACACTAATGTGAACTATCAAGTTTCAAAACAAAAACACACCTTTTGTTCTCACCGTGCGAACCTCAGATGTCCATCAAATTTGAAAATAATCCCGGTGACAGATTACGATCTCGTCAGACCTGTGCTACCCGCAAGCATTTCCCACTGACATTGTACCCTACAAATTGTCCTCAATCGGTCTAATAGGCCCCGCCATCACACAAAGCATCATTTATTGCTGAAAGGTCTCTGTGGTATTCATAATTACAAAGTGTACGAACATGAATATCTCGGTTCACCCCCTCTCCGTACGAAAGGCCCCGGCAATCCATCTTAGCGGTGACGACGACCGGCGACGGTGGTCGCTACTGTGGCTAATGTAATGTCCACCCTTATAAAACGGATGAATAATCACCGGTCCGATGAATACTGGTTGGCTGGCCAGCTACTGGTTGAACCCTTTCGAGCGACCCCTAAAGCCTGTGGCTTCAAGCGATTTCGGGACGTTTCGACGATAGGTCATTTCACCGAAAATTTTCACCAATTTTTTTTACGACACTTCAGTGAAAACATTTCGTTGAAGGTCGTTTCATCGAAACGGTAATTTCACCGAATTTGAGATCTACATCTAAAGAAGGACAACACCACGTTTCTACGAATTTACTTTTCGGTGAAACGACCATTCGTCAAAAACTCGATTACCACGGGCATGCCAATCCCAATAATGCTCACTAAGTGAGTATACGTCCCATATAGATACACATTTATTTTGCGGACCGACCCCGACCGCCGTCTCCAAATCTATAAATCCATCTCAAACCCCACTAATGGAGACCCCCCCTTCCCTATCCCCCCCCCTCCTAAATGACCCCAAATGCGCGACCCTCAGGTAGGTCCCTGAGAATTCTATTGGCAGAAAAACTCCGACTCTTCATTATTCATTGAAATTCTTTCGTCGGGCTTGTCAGATGTTTGCAAGGCCGTTGTTGTCATAGTTCGTAATTATTCTGGCCTATAGAAGAGTGAGCACAGGCCGAGGAGATCTACACTGAGTTGACCTGCTCCGGCATGTGGGGTACCCGCCGTTGCCACTGGGCTCTATCAAATAATACACATTTCCAAAAGGGGCCCCCAAGACTCGGTGTCGTTGTCGTCATCTCGGTATCGTGTCAGTCAGTCAGGCGCGTGAGTTGCTGGCGTTGCCGTGAGTTGGAAAGGTATCGCGCTCACGGTGAGACCCATAAATTGGCACAGTAAAATTATGAGTTTTTGTAAATATATGTTATTAAAAGAATCAAAATCAAAATCAAAATCAAAATCAAAATCAAAATCAAAATCAAAATCAAAATCAAAATCAAAATCAAAATCAAAATCAAAATCAAAATCAAAATCAAAATCAAAATCAAAATCAAAATCAAAATCAAAATCAAAATCAAAATCAAAATCAAAATCAAAATCAAAATCAAAATCAAAATCAAAATCAAAATCAAAATCAAAATCAAAATCAAAATCAAAATCAAAATCAAAATCAAAATCAAAATCAAAATCAAAATCAAAATCAAAATCAAAATCAAAATCAAAATCAAAATCAAAATCAAAAAAATGTTTCGTTTTTAGTTTTTAGTTTTTAGTTTTTAGTTTTTAGTTTTTAGTTTTTAGTTTTTAGTTTTTAGTTTTTAGTTTTTAGTTTTTAGTTTTTAGTTTTTAGTTTTTAGTTTTTAGTTTTTAGTTTTTAGTTTTTAGTTTTTAGTTTTTAGTTTTTAGTTTTTAGTTTTTAGTTTTTAGTTTTTAGTTTTTAGTTTTTAGTTTTTAGTTTTTAGTTTTTAGTTTTTAGTTTTTAGTTTTTAGTTTTTAGTTTTTAGTTTTTAGTTTTTAGTTTTTAGTTTTTAGTTTTTAGTTTTTAGTTTTTAGTTTTTAGTTTTTAGTTTTTAGTTTTTAGTTTTTAGTTTTTAGTTTTTAGTTTTTAGTTTTTAGTTTTTAGTTTTTAGTTTTTAGTTTTTAGTTTTTAGTTTTTAGTTTTTAGTTTTTAGTTTTTAGTTTTTAGTTTTTAGTTTTTAGTTTTTAGTTTTTAGTTTTTAGTTTTTAGTTTTTAGTTTTTAGTTTTTAGTTTTTAGTTTTTAGTTTTTAGTTTTTAGTTTTTAGTTTTTAGTTTTTAGTTTTTAGTTTTTAGTTTTTAGTTTTTAGTTTTTAGTTTTTAGTTTTTAGTTTTTAGTTTTTAGTTTTTAGTTTTTAGTTTTTAGTTTTTAGTTTTTAGTTTTTAGTTTTTAGTTTTTAGTTTTTAGTTTTTAGTTTTTAGTTTTTAGTTTTTAGTTTTTAGTTTTTAGTTTTTAGTTTTTAGTTTTTAGTTTTTAGTTTTTAGTTTTTAGTTTTTAGTTTTTAGTTTTTAGTTTTTAGTTTTTAGTTTTTAGTTTTTAGTTTTTAGTTTTTAGTTTTTAGTTTTTAGTTTTTAGTTTTTAGTTTTTAGTTTTTAGTTTTTAGTTTTTAGTTTTTAGTTTTTAGTTTTTAGTTTTTCTTAGACTTTTGTTATGATTTGTTTCTACCGTGCCTCAATCCCCCAGATCCAGTACGGATCGGGTCTAAAGTTTGCAACTCGCAACCCTCGATGGCCAAAGGGACGAAACGATGGCGGAGGTGGAAGTCGGTGGAGATAGCCCGCTCCGGTTCGGTTCTTCGGTTGGACGGTCTTCGGTATGGCCTTTAGCAGTTATTTCTCCGTCCGTCCGACAGTCTCTTTCCTGCCCTCGCCGCCTGCCGTTACTGTCGTCGCTGGTGCTACAGTTTGCTCTTTGTCTCTGCACGAGCAGCTTCGTCCGGAGGAGCTTCGATTCTCTGTCTATATGGTCTTGGTTGGACGGTTGGTCGGGCTCTCCTCTATTATAGTATAATGATGATGATTTCTTTTCATGATTTTTGTTCAACAACCCAGCAGAGAGGGCCTTTCGGTCGCGGAGGTTTGAAGGTTCGGTTTTGCTGGATCTGTTTTTGTTTTTTTTTCTGCAAAGAGCTCAGGAAAAAAGCGTGACTTTTGTGACGATTTGCGGCTCGTCGTTCTAATTTCTATTATTGACTGGCTTCTCCTCTCCACTTTTTTTGCTGTTGTTGTTTCGTTATTGTTGTGTGCCTCTTCTTCTCCTACTCCTCCTTCTTCCGTTGAGCTTTCGACGCGAGCTTTTGGCGTGCAATCTCTGTGCAACCTTCAACAGCTGTCGATTCTTCAACTAGTTGGGTGGGTGATTGCTTTTTGGCCTGATTTCACGACGACTTGTGAACTCGTCACTCGAACTGGCAGAACCCCCGAATAGGGGAGAAAAATACCAACAGCAGCAAATTATAAATATCAATCAGCCGTGATTAATTTCCGCCGAGAAGAACTTTCCAATTGAGTTATTTGCACTGTATCAATGTCCGATGAGTTGGTGAAGAGTTGATGGTTGGGGTCATCGAAGAAAGAATTTCTCTGCTTATAACTTTGTCATCGTCGTCGCTGTTTGCGGATGGAAGCCTTAATTACAGTCGACGCAGTAATGTCTAGGTCATCTAATTTATCAAACACTGTCAGCGAGCGCGAAACGAACGAACTTTTGTTGACCTAGTTGGTGGTGGCGGCGGCAGATGATGGCATTAGTTGGTATGAACTGTCAACGGCAGAATTTATGATTGCGGGGGTTGTGCTGTAGGAAAGCCGGATGTTCGCGAAATGTCGTTTGGTGACCTTTGATTCGTTTTGTATTTTTGTATTTTTGTATTTTTGTATTTTTGTATTTTTGTATTTTTGTATTTTTGTATTTTTGTATTTTTGTATTTTTGTATTTTTGTATTTTTGTATTTTTGTATTTTTGTATTTTTGTATTTTTGTATTTTGTATTTTTGTATTTTTGTATTTTTGTATTTTTGTATTTTTGTATTTTTGTATTTTTGTATTTTTGTATTTTTGTATTTTTATTTTTGTATTTTTGTATTTTTGTATTTTTGTATTTTTGTATTTTTGTATTTTTGTATTTTTGTATTTTTGTATTTTTGTATTTTTGTATTTTTGTATTTTTGTATTTTTGTATTTTTGTATTTTTGTATTTTTGTATTTTTGTATTTTTGTATTTTTGTATTTTTATATTTTTGTATCTTTTTTTTGTATAATTGGCATTTAAGATCAACCACAAAAGAAATATCTCTTCAACAAACTGACATTTGAGTGCGCTGCTCGCGCCGTCAGAAACCAAAACCTTTAAATTCCTCAAATAATTTCCCAACATTCGCTAATTAACGCCCGCGCGCGTTCCAAAGCCCACTCACTTTATTATTGTGCCTCTTTTACCTTAAAAAGTGCTTATTTTCCACTCGAATCTCGCCGTCGAGAAATTGCAAAATATCGATGAAGGGGTGCCCACTCGAGACCAACCGTCGTCGCGTCTACGCTTCAGCTAATGCCACAGCGCGAGGATTCGATCCAATCTCGGAGTCATCCTGGTCGAGGTATCTCGAATCGCACCTTTCTGATTCCACCCAGGCAGCCCAAAGAAGGCAATTTGCAGCACCTCTATAATTATTAGCTCTCCGAAACAACACCTTCGAACAGACCTGAGCCTAGACATGGGTTTCGTTGGAACTTCTTGGAGGACCCTCATCTACGTTGACGGTGTGCGCAATTGACGCGTTTGGCTTTTTGGACAAATTAAGATTTAAACGTTGTAATTTTGCCACTTACCATACAAAATACAATCAAATGTGACGCAATGTAATACAATCAAATGTATGCAAATGCGTCAAGATAGCACAACCTCAACGCTTCTATCTGGTGTTAAAGCAATTAAAGATTGCATGTTTTTTACTCTGCGCTTCGAAATCGCCTCTTCCCTCTTTAAAAACCCCCTTCTCCCTAAGGTTGCCATCTTTATTAGTACCTTCAGAGCTCTGCTGCTCCGTTGTTCAGTGTGTCAGTGGTGCCAGCCAATCTATCACCCACCACGACATTCGACTCTGCCAGCGACATATTTACAGTCAATTAGGCAAAAGCGCCTAAGCCAAAGTGGCGGTTATAATTGCACTGCATAAATAATCTTTAATAATGTCTCGAATTCGAACTCGCAGCAAGCGAATTGTGCTCACGCTGGAACCGAGACTTCATGGGGATTCTCCGCGATGAAGAAGCAAATCTTCGCGCTGGACCGTGCAAGACCAGCAGCAGAAACGGCTGCTACAAAAACAGCAGAGGCGGTGTGACCAACAAACTCAATTTCGAAGCCAAACAAACAAAACTGTGAATGGATTATATGGGGGCTGTAAATATTAAAGAGAAAAAAAAACTTGTTTCTTGGTGGGTCTCTGCGAAAATGAGAGATTTGGAATGAAATCAAAATTATTATCTTACAGAACAACTGATGTAAAATTACATCGAAAGTGAGGTTATATTCAATCTTCAAATTTTATACCTTTTAAAATGTGTAGTAATCTTAGAAGAACATTAAACTTGAACTAGTAACTACAGAATAATGTTATTTACTTGTTATTTGTTTTACTTAAATAATTTAAAAAATGTTAAAAAAATAATATGAAAAATGACTGTTCGTTTTCTCAGAGTTTACAATTTCTCAGAAAACCGTACAAAAAAAAGACGAAAACAAGTGATAAAGAAAACAAAAGTTAATAAACAACACAAAAACAGAGAATGAGCAGCGAGCGAGAAGAAAAAAAAAAGATCAAACGGTATTCAGTTTCACACAATTAATAGCCATATTGGAAGACATTCATCTTTGGATGTTTTGGGGAGGTGGAAGGGGAGTTGTGTTGCCGTCGATGCCATTCGTGCCGCATCGTTGAGCGCATCTGGACTGCAGCAGCCAGTCCTCTAATCAACGACGACGACGACTATCGGGAAAGAAATCGAAATCGAAAGCTGTGGAGTTCTCAGCTGAGATCGTGGTGTTAAGGAGCAATTCGTGCATATCGAAGGCGTGCGCTCCAGCTGGATGGCCACGGATTTAATGGCCTCTGGCGGGTATCGAAGATCAATGGGCTGGCTGGATGGAATTGATTATGTTTTGGAGAGGGGGAAATCGAGGTAGATGACACAGTTCCCAACCTGGGACAGGACTGGGTTTTGGGTAAACTTTAGCTAATTATTGTTTATAAAAGTAATATGAAAGAAGCATGATATGATTCTTTCATATTATTTTTTGAAATAATAATTAACTAAAGTAATATAAAAGACTGTGAAAAAAAAAGTTTCGCTGATTTATTAATACATAAAATATCAATAAAGGATTTTACCAACAATTAATCTAACTGGATCTAACCTAAATTTTAGTTCTTGCTTTCCATGAGCAGGAACAAATCTAAATTTTTCCCATATAAACTTCAACGATAAAAAGCGACCCCTAACCGACCTTAACCGATTTGGCTCAAAATTGTCACAGTTATTTATTATTGCCTAAAGAATCGAGCCAGAGGGTATTTCTTGAGATTTTCCAAAATTTTCAATTTTTCTTGTCACTCTAGTGCCCAATCTTTTGGCCCTGCGGGCAGGATCTGATTTTTCTTAAGCATTGGCGAGCTGGAACTAATGTAAAAGTTAAAACAGTAAACATTTTTTTTAATGTTTGCATTAGGTTTTTTTTTAAGAAAACTTTCAAATATGTGTATATGGGTCATTCCACCTGAAGTGTGCAAGAAAAAATGCAAATTTGAAAATTACCATCTCCGATTCTGCTCAAATTTGGCAGAGCTGTTGAGACTATCAAAACATGCAAAAATCCCGAATTTCATCCAAATTGGACCACCCCCTCCATTTTTGTACCCTCCCAAAAAATCGACTTTTTGGCGATTTTTGAGCGAAACCCCTATCTTCAAACGACGATAACTCAGGAACCACAAATCTTAGAAGGTCGGTCTTAGACTCAATTTTGAAGGAAATTGGACGTAGAATCCATTTCCGTGATCAAAATTTAGATTAAAATATGTTTTCTACCTGTATTGCGCAATTGAAATTTTTAAATGGCCGTATCTCAAAACAGCCCTATTTATTTTTTAAATTTGACCTCACCATCGTATTCCCCGTCCGATTTTACATAAGAATCACTTATCGACAGAAAGGAATATGTTTCGTTCCAGAGATATCGAATTTTAAAGTTTTTAGTTTTTGAGATTACCTACATTAGCTTCATTCGCCGCATATGCTAGAAGCACTCAGAAGCGCTGTTCAATAACTGCTACCTGGTTATTTATTGAATTAAGATTTCATCCCAAATAATCATTAGCAAATTAGGCAAAAATGTAATATACACCACTGTAGGAAACTGCTGTATACGGTGAATTTGTGTGCTAGCCCACAGTAAGCAAGAACGACACGCAATACAGGGCAGAATGGAATTCCCGCAGAGCTAGCAGGAAATTGTAATTGATCTTGTAACTTAAGAAAAAGTGTACGATACATTATCGTGTTAAAAATTATGAATTAATATGAATAAAACTCTCGTGAAGCATGATTAAGGAGGAGGATTTCTGGAAAGTATAATACTGGAAAAAGGTATGAAAATCACAACGATTAATTTGATTTATTATCTAGTTGTGTTATTATTCAGTTGTGTTCATTTCGACACCGTCCGAACAATAATCTTTTTTTGTTAGTCAATCATTTCGAAATCTTGGAAGACGATAAAACTGCTATCCACATGTATCAGAAGTATATGGTATTGCTTTTGAAATTAAATGTACCAGAATTGAAAAAAAAAAATCATCAATTATTCTGATGAAACACAATATAAAAATCGGTTTAATATTAACAATCATTCAAACCCTAAGGCATAATTTTGGGTTTTTGCTGAATGCCACTATTTCGCTACCGCACATGGCAAAAGCTCTAGAACCCATGAGAATTATTTCATCTACTACAGCCAGCTCTACATTTGTTCTCGTTTCAAATAAAAGAAGAAATAAAAGAAATAATTTGAGAAAGTGGGAAGAAATGAGTAATTAGGAAAAATATGAAAATAATATAATAATGATAAATTTTCGAAAATTGTACTGTAAAAACTCTGTAGCATTTGCAAATAAATATTAAAAGTTCAAATTTTACTTAATATGGTTCAATGACACTGAGATCAGGAAAAATAGTGCATTAAAAATAATCCAATAAATATTCCTTAAACAAAAAATAGATTGTTCAAGGTATTGATTATCTCAAAATCGTATAAAATTATAAAAATAATTCATCTTACAGAACACCAGGTAGTTATTATTGATCAGCACGACTGAGTGCTTCTAGCAGATGCGGCGAGTGTAGCTAATATAGGTAATTTCAAATACTTAATACTTTAAAATTCGATATCTCTGGAACGAAACATATTCCTTTCTGTCGATAAGTGATTCTTATGTAAAATCGGACGGGGAATACGATGGTGAGGTCAAATTTAAAAAATAAATAGGGCTGTTTTGAGATACGGCCATTTAAAGTTTTCAATTGCGCAATACAGGTAGAAAACATATTTTAATCTAAATTTTGATCACGGAAATGGATTCTACGTCCAATTTCCTTCAAAATTGAGTCTAAGACCGACCCTCTAAGATTTGTGGTTCCTGAGTTATCGTCGTTTGAAGATAGGGTTTCGCTCAAAAATCGCCAAAAAGTCGATTTTTTGGGAGGGTACAAAAATGGAGGGGGTGGTCCGATTTGGATGAAATTCGGGATTTTTGCATGTTTTGATAGTCTCAACAGCTCTGCCAAATTTGAGCAGAATCGGAGATGGTAATTTTCAAATGCTGTTCCGCTTCAGGTGGAATGACCCATATTTGATTTATATTTATTTTGCTTTGCTTAAAATTGTATTGTAAACATTTTTATCGATTGCAATTGAATACCCTGATATCATTAAATTAAAAAAAAAACACACAACAAAAAAATATAAAATGAATGCGGCATGTTAAACTATATTCAAATATTTTACAAAATAATTTAAAATTATTGTAATCTTACACAAAGATGTACGAAAATAAATATTGAATAGTTTTTAATTCGCTATTCTTCAAATATCTTTAAACTTATGATGTACAGTATGTAAAAAAAGTATTTACACCCCTTGGGCAGTATGCACATATTGTGATGAAACATCTAAATAATTTATAGTTGACAGAAACCTAGTACTACGTTTTGTTCAGAAACTCATGCCAGACATTTTGCTACCAAAAGCTCATGAAAAGATGATTTCTATAAAAAGTTATATAACAAATACTATTACGAAAATAAAAAAGGTGCAAAAAAAGTATGTACACCTTTCGAAAAATTAACATAAATAATGTTATTTGTTGACAAATCACCATAAATCCAGTCTCCAAACTCCAAATAGGCATCTTTGACTGATTAAAAAAATAATTTGGATTGAATATAAAGTTTACTAACTACTTAGTATAAAAGTTTATATAACTCTGGAAATTCTATATAAAACTTATCTAAACTTAATTTTGCAAACTTTTAATTCAACTAAATGTCAATATATTACCATAGAATTGCTAAATAAACATTTTGGAGTGGGTATAACACCGTTTTGGGGGTATTTGTATCGATAGAATAGATTTTTCGTTGGAATTTCGTACCAACCCGGAATTACGTCGTCGGAAAATCCACCGGCATCTGTACCGGTCCACAATTTACAAGTCAACCTATGTGGCATCAGAAAGGGCATAAAATTTCCGATCTTTTGATACCCATACATCCAGGTTTTCTATAAAACCCACGTTTTTAAATACCTAAGCAAAAACGTTGTTATGGTGTCGTTTGAGCAACCTTCCAAAAATGTATGGAATTTCGTAATTTTTGTTCTCGTGGATCAAACTTACTTTTTGCCCAGGTATTTAAAAACGTAGGTTTTAAAGAAAACCTAGATGTTTGGGTATCAAAAGATCGGAAATTTTATGCCCTTTTCGATGCCACATAGGTTAACTTGTGAATCGTGGACCGGTTCGGATGCCGGCGTATTTTCCGACGACGTAATTCCGGGTTGGTACGAAATTCCAACGAAAAATCTATTCTATCGATACAAATACCCCCAAAACGGTGTTATACCCACTCCAGAATGTTTATTTACCAATTCTATGGTAATATATTCACATTTAGTTGAATTCAAAGTTTGCAAAATTAAGTTTAGATAAGTTTTATATAGAATTTCCAGAGTTATATAAACTTTTATACTAAGTAGTTAGTAAACTTTATATTCAATCCAAATTATTTTTTTAATCAGTCAAGGATGCCTATTTGGAGTTTGGAGACTGGATTTATGGTGATTTGTCAACAAATAACATTATTTATGTTAATTTTTCGAAAGGTGTACAAACTTTTTGCACCTTTTATTTTCGTAATAGTATTTGTTATATAACTTTTATAGAAATCATCTTTTCATGAGCTTTTTGTAGCAAAATGTTTGGCATGAGTTTCTGAACAAAACGTAGTACTAGATTCCTGTCAAACTTTAAATTTTTTACATGTTTCATCACAAAATGTGCATAGTGCCCAAGGGGTGTAAATACTTTTTTTACATACTGTATATAAAAAATATATTTTTTTGCTCCCTGATTTGTAATTGAGAAATTTGAGATTTTTTTTTTAATATTTAAAAAAATATTTGCAGGGGTCTTTATTGCCACTTTTTCAAGCTTTTTTTAACAAAATTTTATCACTGAATAGTTGTTCTGGAGTAATGAATTGCAATTTTAATGAAAATTTAGGTTTCATCAACCGAAAATCAGTTAAAATGTATTTTTCTGCGTTTATAATCATATTTAGCGTGTTTGAACTCCTTTGAAGACATTTTAAATTTTCATGAAATACCAATGTACACTCTAGAGGTGGGCAAAAAAAGAGCGAGCCGCTCAAAGAGCCGGTTCACTGAAAAGAGCGAACGAACCATGGCTCACAAAAAAGAACCGCGGTTCTTTTTTAAACTCTGGTCTTTTGAAAGGCGGCATGATTTTTGTTATGAATATAATTTATTGAATTTCCAAAAAAAAATGTTTTTTTTTTGTTTTTGAGAATTGAAAATACAATTTCAAACATTTCAAAGCTTATAAAAATTAATCCCAAAAGAATATGATTTTCTAAACATAAGGCCATTGCAAATATTTTTCAAAGTTTATGTCGCCCCCCCCCCCCCCCTTGCCCCCTTCAAAGTTGGCCTGAATAATCAAGGGGCAAAAATAATATTTTTTTGAAAAACTTTAAAATTTTTACGAAAATTAAAGTTTAATCAACTGAGAACCAGTTAAAATGCATTTTCCCGCGTTTATAATCATATTTAGCATGTTTGAACTCCTTAGAAAACATTTTAAATTTTCATGAAATACCAATGGACAGTCCCACGAAAAGTTTTTTTTTGCGAAAAAAAAATTCCGTCAATACCTCGATATTTTCAAAACTAATGATTGGAAAGCAACTGTACGCCTATAAAATGCATTTTAAAACACTTCTTTCATCCAAATGTTGAAACCTAGGCTTGTAATTTCCATTTTTAATTTTTTTTGTCCCCCCTCGACTTTGCTCCGAGCTTAGGGACATAAACTTCAAAAAATATTTGCAACGGCCTAAATGTAAAAAAAAATTGTCCGATTAAACTTCAGCGTTTATAGAAAAGAGTTCACAGAATATTTTCTCCAAATAAAATTCTTGCAGAAATAAACGAAATTTAAAAATTAATTGCAATTTTTCCAGCATCCTAGATTTAAGTTTGGATAGAGACCACCAAGACCTATGGTTTTCAAGGGCATCTTCTCGTTTTCAGTTTTAATTTTTGTTAATCAAATAATTTAGAAAAGTCCAATGTGAAATATCTTATAAAATCAAATGATTCTTAAAAAAAAAACCCTTTGCATCCAAATTTTGAAAAGAGCGAAAGAACCGTTCAAAAGGGCGGCTCTTTTTAATGAACGAACGAAAATGAGCGGCTCCTAAAAAAGAGCGGTTTTACCCACGTCTAAAACAATCCAACAAAAAGTTTTTTTTTCGTTAATGCATCGATATTTTGAAAACTAGTGATTGGAAATCAACTGGACGCGTGTAAAATTCATTTTAAAACACCGCCCCCCTCCCCCCACTTTGCAATGGCCTAAAAACTGTAAGAAGTGTAAATTTAGTGTCTTTCTGTGCATTTTTAGACACCAATCCATGTTTTTTTTGCAAATATTTCACATTTTAGTGGATAACTTAGTTTTTTTGCGCCATTCAGTTTAATAATTGATCTGAAAATATCTATTGAAATGATGAAAAATAAATTTATACATAAAGAATGTTTGATTTTGTAACTAAATAATAAAAAAATAAAAATAAGCAAAATTCAAATAATACATTTAATTAGCAAAATTTTATTGCAAAAGCAAAAAAACCAAATAAGTCTATTCTTTTGTTATAAAACTTATTTTTTTTTCAATTTAAACACTAAATTTATTTATTGAATATTTCATGAACAGCTTCAAAACTATTTTGAAAAGCTGTCGCGGGACAATTCACGACTCGTGCTAAAATAGTAGTTTATGCAACAAGTTGCAAAAAGAGGATTTTTTCAGCACGAGTCGTACATTTATCCAACGAGGTTCACCGAGTTGGATAAATACGACGAGTGCTGAAAAAATCAAGTTTTGCAACGAGTTCCATACAACATTTTTTGCATTCCGAAAAACACCCATTGAGTGAAATCAAATTTTCATGTATTTTGTCAATAAATCGTTCAAATCAAAAAAAAATTAAAAAGTGATACTTTTCGAAACAAGTGCTGAAAAGTTCAACTTTTCAGCACCCATTTCAGTGCTGAAAAGTAGAACTTTTCAGCATTTATTTTGAAAAGTGTTACTATTCGATTCTGTTATTTTTGGTACAGAAAAGTAGGCTGTTTCATCGTTCAAGAATGACAGGAAAAGGAAGTATTTTCACGACGGAATTGCAAAAAAATTTTTTTTTGCCACTTATTGCATAAACTACTATTATTGATACTGCCAAAGAACATGTGGAATTTTGAAGAAGAATAATTAATAATCGTATCCACTTAATGTGTGAAATTCTGTTCATTCTGTGTGTGATGTTATGGAATACTCTTTTTAAACTAATTAAAAAAAATGAATACTGATAAGAATAAACGAAAAAATCAGCAATTTAGTAAGTTTTTTTTTTTACTTTTTTATTTGACTCTGCAATTTACGCAAAACTTACTTATTTTAACTTGATTAATTAAACTGAATTGAATTGAAATGAAAAGTGACGAAAAGAAATAAGAAATGTTTAAGATCAACAAATTTAAATGTGTTGATAAATATCTATTTTTTACAATAAGGTGCATACAAATTGCAATTACTTTCAAAATAAGCCATTACGATTGCTTTCAAACTCATTCAGGACCCCACAGAGCGTCGTCCAACTGACCTGCCAAACATGTGCTGTGCCTTCACAGAACAAACCAAGTCCGTCACCGTCCCAAGGTGACCATCCATATGTCAGAAACACTAAAACACACAGAAATTCCCCAATCAAATTCCCACTGTGCACCACCACCACACGCATACTAAATTGTTGATCTCCTCTCGCACAGTTTGAGAAGCTAAGCTAAAGCGATTTGATATTTGATCGTACAAATTACAGATTATGAAATAATTACAATAATAGTGTTTTTTTTTTGTTTTCGTTTTCGTTTTCTTTTGCTCGCGAGCTTCTTCTGCTTTCTGCCCTCGAAGTTCATCGTGCGCGAGCGAATAGAGGGGGGGCTCTCTGCTTCGCAATATTGTTTCAGGTCTTAGATTGGATTTCTTGGACTGGGATTTGACGCGAGATTGAACAGTGAAAATTTATTGATTTTGTGTTTCAAAAATACAAAACCATTTTCTAACAAGACAGAAAAATAAGGGTTTAATTGAAAAACATAAAAATTTCAATAAATTGTTACAAGCTCAAATTTAAAAAAATATATTTTGTGTTGTGCATCATCAAGGTATTGGTGGGCCATACCAGTTTTATTATTATGATGATGATGATCGGTCGGTGGATCTCTCGCTCTCCTGGGGATAAGCCACCACACAGCGGAGCAAAAAGAGCTCAACACGACTTCAAGTGGACAGAAGTTTGGAGTCGTCCGAAGGGAAAAGACAAAGACGCGACCGAAGATCGAGTCCAAGCGATCGAAGGTCCGAGCGATCGACGGACCCTCTTTTGGTTTCTTCTTCATCCTCTGCTTCGTTTTTTGTTTGCCCGCGATCGTGTGGAGTTTTTAGTGCCGTTTCGATGGTTTTCTAACTACACATTTTTCCCTTCTCTTCGCTTCTCTCTTCGTGCTGTTCGTTTTGTGGAAGGCCGTTTTTGTTCCTATTAAGGGTCTCTCTCTCTCTTCTTTTGATTACGACGAACGAGAGTGGTTTGGCGGCTTCCTGTGTGGTGGTGTGTGGTCGGGAGCATGGAATTGCTAAAAAGGGAAATTAACCTGGCCGCGGTGATAAAAATTAGAAATTTAGGGAAATGAGAATGGGAGGTTGAGTGATTATTTTTGTTAAAGAGAAAATTTTACCCTAAAAGTTGAGTTAAATTTCGTCTTTTTATGTGTTTTTTCACTTTTTCACATAAATTGTTAAATCTGTCAAATTTGATTATATTGAACATGGTGCATTCTTCAGTTGGGCGGTCTAAAAATGTCTGGATTTAGACATTTTTTCACCATACATCTACATTTGCGAATAAAAATGTCATCCCATTTTAACGAAAAAAAAACAAGGGTCATAATCCTCACCAAAATAGCATCAGTCACAGTCACTTATTTTGATCCGCACAAACCCCCACAACGGTATCAACCATCAAATTATCCCTTGTTCTCGGTCGGTGATAAAAATATATACTTCACCTGCCCGACATACTTGCGGAGTTGCTGCTGGTCCCAGCTGGTCCAATTTCGGCCCGGCCTCAAATCCTGGGCACCAGCGAAGGTTGAGGTATGGGTATGTAAATAAACTCCCGGACCCAGACCAAACAAGACGGCTAAAAGTTGCACCGAGTTCCTTCCGAGAAGTCATTCCGACGACTTCTATGAAATGTCATACTTTATTTAGATTCATTCTTTATTTTCGTTTCGTTTCGTTTTTTTTTGCAAACCAACCATGTGCACACGTCGTTGACGGCGACGACGGCCGAGTCGTTTTGTACATACTTTTTCAATTCACAAAACAAACAAAGTGCAGACCCATAGCCGACAGGCAGCGCGCACTCCCTTAATGCTGAGTGGTCGGTAGGAGGGAGGCGATATTTTGTCAACGAAAGTATCCAATTAGTGAGAACTGTAAATTACTGAAACATCTTAATCACACTTGAAAATTAATTTGCAGTTATTTTCTAAATTTAAAATTTTATTTATCTTTTTCTGTGTATTCGCACTTTTCCTTATAAATTGAGATAAAAATACCTTTCACAAGAGGTAATACAACATCAAACTATTTTACACCTTCAAAAATCACATTTTTTCAACTGTGTATTTAGCTTTGTTTTAATGATTCTGTTTTTTTAAGGGATATTTTGAGTTTTCTTTCTAAAAGAATAAGTATAATTTATTTTTTCAAGAAAATCAAAAGGCAAAATAACAAAATATTGACAAATTTGAAATTTTCAATTTGAAAACTTCGTATGACACTTTAAAATGTTGTTTTGACCGTGTCTGTACTAAAGAGTCAAAACGTGAATATATTTTTATTAAATTTATCGGAAAATTTCACGCAAAATACTTTAAAATGGAACAAGATTCCAAGATACAGCTCTTGGAAAAAAAATACGCGCGCTTTGATGAAAAATTGTGAAAAGTTAACTTGTTTCAGTGAAATGGGCGTAACTTAGAAAGTAAAGAGATAAAATCTATACATTTTGAGCACCAAATGTTCGCAATGAAAGAATGAAACTTTTGACTTCTTACAAAATACATTTGATCAAAACTAAGACAATTTGTCCAAATTTCAAGCAAAGTTTTGAAAATATTGTTGCCAAAAGCATCTTAAATTCATTAAAACAGTAGTTCTGAAAACATTTCATTTTCATACTAATCAGAAATATTTCTCTTGAAGTTTGCAACAGCGATTTGTGGTTTTCTAATACAAAATATGTTTTGTATCGATGCAACTGGTTGAAGTTTAAAACAGACATTTGATATTTATTCACTCAAATATATAAATACCAAAAACCATACCTAAATCAGAGCACTTAAGTGATATTTGTACATTAATAATTTTATTTTGAGTTTATATTTATTGAAATTTTGTTTAAGATTGAGCATCTCCAGAATATAAAAAAAAACAAAGATAACAATTATTTTTAGTTATTTTTGTGATTCGCAACCATTTCGAGCCAAACATTTCATTAGGGCACAAAACCAAAACGTAAACATTCGGGATTATTCCACTATTCCACTCATTAGTACACTCCCTACATGCCCTCCAAGAATCAGATTGATAGCTAACAATTTACCATTGAAAAAATTAAAAACACAAAAGGGCACATAACAATTTCACATACCATACCATACCAATCAGCATAGCGCACCAGGTACGCGTGCTGTAGCAAGAAGACGCTTCCATCTTTCTCGGTCTTGGGCTGCTACTCTCCAATTTCCCAGGTTACAAATCTTCCGGATATCACCATTCACTTGATCTCCCCACCGTGCGCGCGGTTTCCCTGCTCTCCTGCCTGTACCGCCAGCTGGTTCGGCGCGGTCAAAAAGCAGTCTGACAGGCTGGCTCTCGTCCATTCGGGCGACATGGCCGGCCCACCTGAGCCTCCCGATTTTCGCCTGGGTGGCGATGGTCGGTTCTTCAAGAAACGCGTGCAGTTCGTGGTTCATGCGTCTTCGCCACACTCCGTCAGACACCTGCACTCCACCGTAGATCGTTCGTAGCACCTTCCGTTCGAAAACTCCAAGGGCACGTTCGTCCTCCTGCCGCATCGTCCAGGTCTCGTGGCCATAGAGGACTACCGGTCTAATCAGTGTTTTGTACATCGTCAGCTTCGTGCGGCGTTGCACCCGATCCGAAGTGAGGGTCTTCCGTAATCCGAAGTACGCACGATTCCCAGCAAAAATACGAGTCCGGATCTCTTTGCTGGTGTCGTTGTCGGCGGTTACCAGCGATCCCAAGTACACGAACTCGCTCACCTCCTCCAACTCATCATCATCCACAGCTAGAGGGTGAGACTTGGGGGGCCGACGTCCCTCGAGCCCCTTCCTCTCATGTACTTCGTCTTCGTCGTATTCATGCCAAGTCCTACACGCCTTGCTTGTACCTTCAGTCGGGTGTAGACGTCCTTCACCGTCTCCAGGTTTCTTGCCACAATGTCAATGTCATCGGCAAAAGCAAGCAACTGGTAGGACCTGTTCATGATCGTGCCACTCGTGTCAATGCCCGCTCTTCGAATGATGCCCTCAAGGACGATGTTGAACAGCGCACAGGATAAGCCATCACCTTGCCGCAGCCCTCGGCGTGATCCAAAGGGTTCCGCTAAATCCCCCGAAACACGCACGTGACACATCACACCATCCAAAGTAGCCTTGATCAGCCGAGTCAGTTTATCCGGAAATCCATTCTCGTGCATGATCTGCCATAGCTGCTCGCGGTCGACTGTATCATAGGCTGCCTTGAAGTCGATGAAGATGTGATGTGTGGGCACGTTGTACTCACGACATTTCTCGAGGATCTGTCGGAGACAAAATATTTGGTCCGTGGTGGCGCGCGCGCCAGTGAAGCCCGCTTGGTAGGGCCCCACGAACCTCCTTGCATGGGGTGACAGCTGACGGCAGAGGATCTGGGAGAGGATTTTGTAGGCCGCGTTGATAAGCGTGATGCCGCGGTAGTTGCCGCAGTCCAGCTTATCGCCCTTTTTGTAGATGGGGCACACGACACCATCCATCCACTCCTCCGGTAGCTTCTCCTCCTCCCAGATCTTGGAGATCACACAGTGAAGCGCCCTCGCCAGTTTCTCTCCTCCATATTTGAAGAGCTCACCGGGTAACCGATCCTTGCCGGCAGCTCTGTTGTTCTTCAGCTTCCTGATCTCCCTCTTCACCGTCTCCAGATCAGGTGCTGGAAACTGTTCATCAGCTGCGGGCGCTCCAAGGTTGACTCCAACGCCGTCTCCGTCCGCTTCATCGCCGTTGAGGTGCTCGTTGAAGTACTGCTTCCACCTGTCCAACACCTCGCTTTTGTTCACGATCAGGTTTCCCTCGTTGTCCCTGCACACATCGGCTCGCGGCACGAAGCCTTTGCGGGACCGGTTCACCTTCTCGTAGAACTTTCGCGACTCGTTAGCTCGGAATAGCTGCTCCATTTCTGCGCAATCCCGGTCTTCCTGCTGGCGCTTCTTGAGCTTGAAGACCGCGACCTGCCGATTCCGAGCCTGCCTGTATCGTTCCACGTTCCCTCTCGTCGCCTTGTGCAGCTTCCTGTCGTAAGCTGCTTTCTTCTCGGCGGTTATCTGTTGGCACTCGTCGTCGTACCAATCATTCCGACTGACTCGGATCGCACTACCCAGTGTGGCTTCCGCTGCACTGCCGATGGCTGAGCGGATACGGCTCCAACCATCTTCGAGCGAGGCTGCGCCAAGTTCCTCCTCACCTGGCAGATTCGCTTCCAGCTGCTGCGCGTAACTGTGGGCCACATCTCCGCTCTGCAGACATGCGGTGTTGAACGGAGGGGCCCGCCGGCTTCGGCGTTGGTTGAACACCGTCGACAGCTTTGAGCGCATGTCAACTCCAACTAGGTAGTGGTCCGAGTCAATATTCGCACCGCGAAAGGTGCGCACGTGCGTTACGTCCGAGAAGAATCGGCCGTCGATCAGGACGTGGTCGATTTGCGTTTTCGTCCGTTGGTCAGGTGATGTCCAGGTGGCTTTGTGGATGTCCTTTCGAGGAAAATAGGTGCTCCTGACCACCATTCCACGGGAGGCTGCAAAGTCGATGCAGCGTTGGCCGTTGTCGTTCGTGACCGCATGTAGACTTTCTGGGCCTATTGTCGGTCGAAACATTTCCTCCCTTCCGAACCGAGCGTTCATGTCCCCAATGATGATTTTAACATCCTGCCGCGGACAGCCGTCGTACACATCCTCCAGCGTCGCGTAGAATGCTTCCTTCTCATCATCGGTCTTTTCTTCGTGGGGGCAGTGCACGTTGATGATGCTGTAGTTGAAGAAACGGCCTCTTATCCTCAACTTACACATCCGCTCGCTGAACGCCGTGAAGCCGAACACGCGATCCTGCATCTTGCCCCGCACGATAAAGCCGGAACCCAGCTTCTTGTCCGTGCCGCCGCTCAGAAAAAATCTGGAATTGGTCTGCTGACCTGGCCAGTTTAGCACCTGCTCCTCCTCCAAGCACACCTCTTGCAGTGCCACAACATCAAAGTTGCGAGGTTGCAACTCATTCGCTAAGGCGAATTCGAAACCCAAGAAATTCAAAGACCTGCAGTTCCAGGAGCCGAGTCGCCAATCGGTGGTCTGCTTTTCTATGGGCTTCTGCCGTTTGTTCCGGATTTCTAGCCTTCTTGCCATTCGCGATCCTCTTTTTCGGTAGGCAGCCTTATCAGGGCTGCGCTACCTAGTCTCGGGGTGGAGAACCACCTAAGGGCTACCGAGACCTAGCCCCGGTTTTCTCACGCTACCGTAACGGGGCTTTTATCTCGAAGCCTAACGGTCTTCATATCCGGAAGAGGACGTCCTGCGTTCGTGCGTGTATGCGCTTAACTTTACAGCACAGAATTTTTCACAACAGCACAATAAAATAACTTATTTTATTTTAGCAAAAAAAAGTTAAAAACTTTTCTCGTTTTCTTTTTTTCTAAAACCGCACTCTCAGCACACCGCGCGCGGTTTCGTATAGTGTGTGTATACGCACTCGACACAACAGCACTGCCACAGGCCTTGTTGCTACACCACACTTCTTGCTTTGTTCTGCCTGTTTATCCCGCGACGACGACGATGGATGGCAAAAATAATTTCACTTTTGTTGCCCGGCCGTCGATTGCGGGTCAATTATAACGCACTATGCCGGTCCGCGACGCACTCCGGCGTTAATTGATAACACTCACGGTCGCGGCGGAACGGTAATTCGGCGGTTCTGAGGGCACTTTCACGGAGCCGTACCAAGGTGCAAACTTCAACGCGCGACGCACACGCAAAATCTTTTCAACAATTTCACTCCAAACCCAAAATAAAAGTTCAAATGTGCCCTTTTGTTTTTCGTTAGTTTTTCGTAGTTGTGGAACTATTTGTGTTATAAAGTGAACTTTTCATACATTCTTAACACTAATTCACTTCAAAGCAAAGTTTGGTTTACTTTTCACCAAGCATTTCTGCAGAAAAAAACTTCATCGAAATACACTATTTAATACGGACCCGTGGCTGCTGTTCAGTACACTTTCGAAGAATGTTTATGTTTTACATACCTTATCTACACCATTTAATTACAAAACATCACCAATAATCAAAATTTCCACTGAATTCCTCATTATTTCTAACTAAGGGACCATCCATAAACCACGTGGACACTTTTTTGTGAATCTTTTACCCCCCCCCCCCCCCCCCCCTTCGTGGTTAATTGTCCATACAAAAAAATTGTTTTTGTATGGATCGTGGACCCTAAAGTGTCCACGTGGTTTATGGATGGTCCCTAAACAAAAGGGCCCATATACATCATTCAAAACACTAATCCGGTGACAGCGCTTTAGTGCCCTTTTAGTTCTCTTCGAAATTGCATTTAGAAAGGGCCCATTATGAACAGCAGGTGGAAAGCTAAAAGGGCCTAATAACGAGACTTTTTAAAATTATAAGTTTTATTGTGAAAATCAACATAAATTAAGAAGCAGTAAAGCAGAGTTGAGGATAATGATGTGTTTTATCGAGTCATCAGTAAAAATACCATCAGTCAAGCTTTTTTTTAAATAGGAATTGAAACAAGTTGTCCATTTTTTGCAAGCGATTTTCTCGAATCGCGGTTTTTCTTTTGTGCCCTAATAAAATGTTTGGCTCGATTTGTCTGTTTTGTTATTTTGTTCATTTTTAACTGTGGTTGAAACATAAAATCTGCATTTAAAAAGTATCGTGAACTGCTATAAAAAAATCCCTATAAATAATATAGAAATTTCAAACTCAAAATTACTAAATGTGAAATCTCAGAAATTTCTCGTTAGATTATTTTGCCGTTAAGGCACTTTTGAAACTAGCTATGACTATTTTTCCTTCACCCTTTCAGGCCTGAATTAAAAAATATAGTTTTTGATGGGAAAATTATTGTTATGAAAATTATAAGCTAGCTTTGGAAATTTTTATATTTGGGTCATGTATGATCAGGCCTGAAAGGGTTGAAAGGTAATTCGAAAGAATACGCTTATTTTTATTTCAATCACAAATAACGAAACAATGGACTGAAATAAGTAATAAACATTTTTTAAAGATTTTCTTAGATTAAATTAATTGAAATAACTTGTTATTGAATTAAGTGATTTTATATATTTTGGAAAGCTTGGTTTCAAAATAGTGAAAACATTTAAATCGGAAGGAAATGACAATTCATGAAAGTTGATTTTTATGGCATATGAAAATTTGACGTTTACGTTTGACGTTTGACGAAAACACTCTGAAAACCGTACATTTACTAATGGTTTTGTTTTTTTTTTCTGAATGAATTTCAGCAGGTACTGTTTTTTTAATTCAATTATCATTCTATCAATCTCTTTAAAACAAAATTGTTGGAAACTTTCTGTTTTTGCTAACAAATTTGTATTAACTATTGCCATGGTAAAGTAACGCCTCCCTAAGGTGTCGTGATAAGGTCCAGTTTGTGACGATACACTACCTTCCCTTTACTAAGCAATCGAATCCAGAAGGGAAAAGATCACCAGTTGTGTTGGTCCGAGCCGGGATTTGAACCCCGATCTACCGCTTACGAGGCGGAAGCGTTACCACTAGGCTACGTGGCTCGGTCTATTGCCATGGCCTAACTAGAATTTAAAATAATAATTTTGTAGACCCTTTTACATTTAAAAGATATTTCTTTTATGTTTTCAAAAAAAAATTTTTTTTAATATTTTCATGGCTTCTTATAAAAATCTTCCTGATTTAAACATTTAAAGCGGAAAACGTATTTTTTTAGTAGAGAATATTTTTTAAATATTGTTTTTATTGTTCAAGGTACAAAATTGAACAAAAATTATTCTGCATAGTAAAATTGATAAATTATGAAAAAATCTTGAAATTGCAAACTCCATTTATGTAGCTTCAATTAAATTTCTGTTAGATTTTGCGTCTTCTGAAAAAATAATTTCAACCTTCAAAATCAAGCCTATTATTTCAAAAGGACTGAAACTAAATTTTGGCCCTTTTGAAATGTTTATCTTAATTTTCAAATTTTGAAATTCGAAATATTGGAAAATTCCACACAAAATTATGAAAAGAATAATTGCAGACAATTTTCCCAGCTACATGAAAAAATATTTTCAAAATAAACAATATTTCCTAAGATCAAATATATGTTTTGTTCTACCTGAACTTGAAAACGTTTAATCGAGAAAAAGGAATATTCTTTTCGACTGCTTATAAAAATGATGTTTGAATTTTTAAAAGTATAATTCTACAGCTTTTATTATCCATAATTCTCTGTGGCTCGAAAGTTGCCTTTTTCGGTCCACTAAAACAAATAAAAAAAGTAAATGAGCAGTTCCAGCTCAAATCAGGATTTTTTGTGGTACTTTTGTACCCGACCCTCTACGATTTCAATGAAACTTTTTGGACATAGTATTCCTAGGCCTCCTCAGCCATTTTTGTGTATATGGAGCCAATTGTACTCAAAAACGACATTTAAGAAGAGCGTAAGTTATTTAAATATGTTTGTATTTTCTATTTTGTAATTTAAAATTACTGTAACTCAAAGCCGTTGCATCCTATTAAAAGGTGGTCAAAAACAAACTTGTAGGAAATTTGAGGGCTTTCTGAAAAAAAAAATACATGGCACTTCTATGAGATTTTTCAATTTTTAAGCTTAAAAGTTAAATATAAAGGTGTCACGTTTTTTTTTGTTGAAAATTTTTGAGGAAATAGCCTGAGATAATAGAAAAAGACTCAAGAAAAATGCAGGATGGCATGTCTCTCATAAAAAAAAAACAAAAATCATTTACTTAAACTGTTTTTATTTTGAAAAGAGGTCTAACCGTCAAACCGATAGTGGGAATCGATTCCCCAGACAATTTTACATAAAAGTCTTCATATTGACCATTGTCCTATGTCCAATGCATTGCAATGCTTGTGAAGATACAGCGGTTTTAAAAATAAAAATGTTGAAAAAATATGTTTTCTGGTGGTTTTTAGAAATTTCTATATGAAAGACTTGATTTTCAGTCTCGAAAATATATTTACCGGAAAGCTCGTCCAATTTTCCATAAGTTTGCAGTCTTGTTAATTTGACTCGTTTAAATATTTAAGTAAGCTTATAACATGTCATTGAAATCGGAGAGGGTCGGGTATAAAAGTACCACAAAAAATCCTGATTTGAGCTGGAATTGCTCAAATACGGTATTCGACTTTTTTTTTGCAGAAAAAAATTATGAAAAAATTGTAAATTTTTTGAGAGTGGAACTATTTTTTTAGACACCCATTTTTCAAGATATCAAATATTTTACTTTGATTTTTTATGGAAGCTTCTCAAAATTGTATTACCTATGAATTATTTTAGATTTATTTTACAATTATAAAATATATAAAAAATAATAAAAATAAGATAATTCTGAAGATTTATAAACATATTTCATATGTTTGAAATGTCCCCTCCTATACATTTCCTGTCTACTGTTCCTTAAAATTACTGCACTGAGGAACAGAGCAGGGAGTCAAGCCCAAAGAATGTAAAGTCTATGCTTCGTCCTCCTACAGCGGGCCTCCTCAGTTCCTTCTCCGTTCCTCACTCTCCAAAGCTTCCTTCCTCCTTCCATGTAACCGAATAACATCTCTTAAAGCCGTTGCTGCCGCTGCTACTTCTGCTGCGACTTAAAACGCTAAACAATAATTGTGCAATTTTCCAACTTCCAGGCTAATCCACCTAATGCCTCCACCCTCTTAAGACGATCTCTGCGCCTCGCCAGCACCAGCACCACTTACTCTCCCTTGCTGCTGCTATTCCGGTTCCAAGACTGCTTGCTGCTCCCAAGTCTCTCGACTCGACACACAACACGACTTGAGCCGAGGAGAGTGGTAAGTGTACACATTTTTTACTTCTGTTATTTTGCTTTTTGTTTCATTTCAATTTGCTACCTTCCCCACCTCTCTCTCTTCTTCTCTGACTTATCTGGTTCCTTTTTTTACTCTTACTTTGCCGTGCTTCGTTCGCTTTACCTTTTAACATTTTCGCCCAGCCTGCTGTGTGTGTGTGTGTGCTTCCCGAAAAGTAGCAGTTTCAGCTCCCCGTCCAATGTGTGTCTGCCGTGTACAGAACAACGACCAGACCAGTTCGGCTACGGTTCAGCCAGAGTTCAGTTCAGTTCAGCTCGCTCCCTCTCATTCGGCACACAGTCGAGAGTTGAACTCTCCAGGCTTTATGCTTTATGCGCTGTGGGACTCTTGCATATCGTGGCCAACAACACACAAAGGTTGGCCCGAAAAAAAAACTATCGCCCCAACTCGGAGCTCCCAGTAATGTTTGTGGTACCGAATTCCGAACTCCTCCAAACTCCAGCTCTCTTTTCTCTGGAACAAACTGTTCGAAGAAGTGCGGTGTTGTGTGTTGTGGAGAGGTACTACCGAGAGCCGCTACCCTAAACCGTGTCTAATTTGGGTTTAATGCTGGGGAAGCGAACGTATTTCGGGCAGTGTTGCAAGCTTGGTTCTGGGCTAAATTTTATCTTTTTTCGCTTAATTAGTTCCTTACCATGAACGTAGCAATTCTTATGCAAACAAATTTGACACATTTAAAACAAATATCTTTTTGTTTATATTTAGCTTAAATGAACCATAAACCATCCGTTTTAATAAATTTAGATTGTTGTCAAAACAAAATTCTAGCAAGCATAAATCAGTTCAGTGAAAAATTGTAAAACTTTCATAATTTTCTAACTGCAAAAAGAGCAATTCTCACAAAAATAACAAGATTAATAAATAAATGTTATCAAAATGAAACTGAGGTCCAAAAAAATAACAAAATTATATACTCGTTAATCAAAGAATTTGGTTATCCCGACTCAGAGAAATTTTCAACGATTTTTAAATTTTTTTTAGTGGTTTTCAAGTCATTTTAGCGCAAAATTAATGAAAGCAATCGCTTTGAGACTTCATTTTAGTGCAAAATTAATGACCTTATCAAAATACGTCAAAATTATCCCATAGCTTCAGGAGGAGATTGATAAAATACTGTATTACAAAAAAAAACAAAATGTGGTGTTGACGAATTCTGCAATTTTGCAATAATTTCCATAAATTGGTATGATACCAAATTTAGCTTTTTCATAATCCTTAATACAAATTTTAAGGATATGAAATTAACAGTTATACAGCTTGAATTGCGCTGAATTATTTTTTTTATAAGTTCTTATTTTTTGAGAAGTTTTAGAAGATAAAAAAGCCAACCAAATTTCGATTCACAGTGCTGATAATTAAAAAAAAAAACATAATTTTTGAAAACTGTAAATACAAATTTTGGCTTTATTTTTAGATGTAAAAATACATTTGCAATTAAAAATGCTTTACAGAAATTTCAATATCGTGCACCACCAAAAAATCATTATTTTTTGCTATCTACACGTTTTTTTTTTACTTGAAAACTCATGACAAAGCTTGAACACCCCTAAAAAATGGGAAAAGATCAGAAAATCTCCTATAAATTAGCTGCAATGTATTGAAGATTATACTGTTTGATTGGATCTAATATCTAAATTTGATATTACATTAAAAAATAATTTTAAAAAACATCCACTTTATTTTCGCAGTTTTCGAAAATAATATTTTTGTTTAATTGAAAACATTGTCAAACGAATTATGACCAACTTATTCCATAGCTCAATAGATGGCATTTTTGTCATCAAATACATGGGTAAAAAAATCAAAAATGTATAATTTGTGAAAAGTCTAATATAGAAAGGCAACTTTGTTTATGTCATTATCTCTTTTCTGAAATGTCCTACAACTTTGCCGATGACACCAAATATCTATGTTGGACTTTTCCAAATGTTAGGCTTGATTTTCAAAATTTATAAATAAATTTAGCATTGAAAATCGAACCGATAATTTTCAGAATATTACCTCTTTTAAAAGAATTATTATTAGTTTTATTAAAGACACTTTACCATTACAATGGCATTCGTGTCGTCTTTAAAAATAAGGACTTTCTGACTGATACTAAGAAAAACTAATTTTTCACCAAAATTTTACTTTTAGAGTTATTCAACAAACAGCAGTCCGATCAAAGTTGTATGAAAAAAAAAGTTTGAAAATTTTAAACTTTTCGCATTCTTTTATCAAATATTTATAAATTGAAAATAATAATTTCCTAAAAAATTGCCTTAAAATACATATAAATTGAAAACGCCACGCTTCAAAAATCGAAAATTTTAAGTGATTTTTGATTGCAAATTTGATTTCACAACAGATTTTTTTTATTACGAAACCATCAATAAATAAACTTAAGGATGAAAATCATAAATTCTTTGATATTCTGCATAGTTTTTAATAGCAGCATAACTGTTCTCATGTGTATTTAAAGTATTTTGTGATATTTTTTTATATTCAAGATTTTAAAAATTAAGTTTGAAATTTGAATTTAAGAGCTTGAATATGCGTTATGTTATTTGATTTTTTTTTGGCTTCTTCCTAATTCAAATCTGACTGACTGAAAAATTACAAATAAAGTTGTTATCGATTTTTACAATATGAAAAAATCACAAATTTGAAGAAATATGCAAATTCAACTAACAGAATGCAACACAAACATTTGAAGGCATTTTTCAAGATAATAAAAAAAATAATTTATTGATCATAAATATTGAACAAATTAGTGATCTAAATTCTTAAGAATTCACTTTTAAAGTTATTTGTCAATTTTATTATTTCAATGGTAAAATAAATGATAATTTTGGAAAATTACTGTAATTTATCCAAACTAGTAACTTTTTGTTGCAATAGTTGATCCGGATAAACAACAATTCTAGAGTCATTTTTAAGACCGTAGGATCTTTTTAAAAAATACGCTGGAATTAACTAAAACGAAACAACAAAAAATAATATAAAATAATAAAAAGAAATGATTTCATGTATACGTGTTTATTTTTTTATTCTTAAAGTATATAGATACAAACAAATTTATTAAACCTGTTTAGGCTTAAGATATTAATTAGAATTAGAACCCCTGGATTGTGGATCACGTTTGTGATATAGGTCGTCTCCCTTTAACAAGTGCGCTTTCTTATCTTTCTATTGTACCCTGATAAAAGGCACGATCGATGGCGATCGGTCAGTTGCCACGCACACTACCTTTAGCTTGACCCGTGATATCGCGAGAATACCAGAGCAGCTTTAGAAGTGTACCGACCACGCGCGCAAGAACATCTACGCGATCCTCGATCAGTGTCGTTCGACACCAAATAAAATTAGTGGCTTGCCCCAATAAAACGTGTTTTGCGCAATAAAGTGTAGTTTATTGTAATCGCCGCGTGTGTTGGATTTTTTGGCCCGAAAAGGGTGAAACTGGGGCTGAAAACCCCCCGAAGACCGTCTTCACCGTGAGCACGTGCGTGTGCTGAGAAACGAACGTCTTCGCCGATCCGAACGACGTCGTCCGCCTGCGTCCTCCCCAGCTGGTCCGCGGTAAGAACTGTACATTTTCTGGTCCTTCGAGCCGGATGTCGAAGGGCATCCGGGGACCAAAGACCGCTGGACAGGAGTGACGCCGCGGGAAAAAGCGCGTCGCGAACAATAGGCTCGCATCGGACAAAAGTGACCCGCGAACGGGACAAAGTGCGAGTGTGAACAATAGTGGTGCGCGAGAAAAGTGCGTGTAAAAACGAAGAAGGCGCTGAAGAAGAATAAGCGGCGGCAAGGCCGCGCCGCGGAAAACCGCCATTGCTGTTGGCGGCCACGCGTTCCTGTGAAGATCATCGGTCGCCGCGTCGATCGCCGCATCGCTGACGCCGGCTCGAAGCTGGTGTGGAGCAAGAACGAGATCAGCGTGGGAGTAGCAGTTTAACAGAAACAGGACTAGATTAAGAGCATGAACTTTGGTTGGTTTTGGTGTAGGGAGGTTTTGCATGCGACCTGTGGCACGTCAAGCATGAGACGTACGCTGGAGAATTAGATGGATTGAAAGGTGGATCGTGTACAATTTTGCGAATAAATAAACGACAACTTCAATTGAAACTCCGTTTGCTTGCACATTTCTTGGAAAGCTACTAGTCCTTGAGTTGGGTTCTCCAGATTGATGGTCTTGGGTTCTGCTGGCAATTTTGGCTTGATGTTCGCTGGGTCGGTTCCCCTTCGCTGCAGTCTGATTATCTGTTGTTCTGTCACTCTGTCAATCGTGGGACGTTGAGTAGAATCGCGTTCGTGTTCCGGTCGTGCTGTTTCCGGTTGGAGCGTTCCAGTCGGAGATTTGCGGAAAGTGTAGCAGAAAAGTGGACTTTAAAATCAATCAATCAGTGCTCAAAGTGCCAATAAGAACACAACTTGTTATTTCGTAGATTACAGTGAAGTTTTCTTTTCGTTTTGTGTTAAATGTTCAGTGTCTAGTCAGAACACAATTTGTTATTTTACGTACCAGACGAAAAGTGTGCAAAAATGAGTGAGCTTAGAGATTTGAGGAAGCAAGAACAGCAGCTGCGGAATACTCTCGAGTCCGTAAGCCAGTTCAAGAACAACTACAAACCGGAAGTGCATGCTGGGGAACTTGTGACTAGGATCGAGATGTTGGATGCAGCGATGAAGAAATTTTACGTTGTTCGGAGGAAAATTGAGCTGATTCTTGAGGAGACTGATGAAGAGGAAGTGGTGGCTGTGAAGGAGACTCCGGAGGAGAAGAAGGCTCGCCTGTCTGTATGCACTGACGAACGTAATGCTGAGAATGCGCATATATCCAAGGAGGTCGAAGACATGTACTGTAACTTGAAGTCTTCCCTAAAAGCTCTGCTGCCGAAGCCAGTGGAGTCAAAAGTGGCCGAAACTCAGCAGAACGTCCCCGTACAGCAGCACACCAACGCACTGTCTCACGTGAAGCTACCGGAAATTAAGCTGCCCAGCTTCGGAGGTGAACTTTGCGAATGGGTCACATTTCGTGACATGTTCCTGAGTTTGATTCACAACAACGATCAGCTCACAGAAATGGACAAATTTAGCTATCTTCGTTCTTCGCTGTTCGACAAGGCGTTGCTGGAGATTGAGACGGTCAAGATGTCCTCCGAAAACTACTCTATTGCGTGGGATTTGCTGCAGAAAAAATACGAGCACAAAAAGCTCATCGTGAAGGCTCATCTTGACGCGTTGGTTGCTTTAGAACCGATAAAAAAGGAGAGTTACAATGCCTTGAATCACCTCATCAGCGAGTTTGACCGAAACCTTCAAATGCTGGACAAAATCGGGGAGGACACTGCACAGTGGAGTACCGTTCTAGTGCACATGGTGTGTTCCAGATTAGATCCTGCCACTATCCGTCACTGGGAAAATCATCACAAGTCCAAAGAGGTGCCCAAATACACGGATTTGGTCGAGTTCTTAAGAAGCCAGTGCTCGATTCTCCAGGCGGTCAAATCCAACAACCCTGAGGTGAAGAAGCAGAAGTTTACAACAGGTCACGCGTTTGTGCAGGCGAAGCAACAACATCAACAGCAACAGCGTAGGTGTCCGTTCTGTAAGGAGTATCCCCATTCAGCTTTTAGGTGCCAGAAGTTTCAGCAAATGACTGTCCAAGAACGTTACGAAGCAGTCAAGCGAAACGGGCTGTGCTTGAATTGTTTGTCGCCGTTGCATCTGATTCGGAACTGTACAAGTGGGAGCTGCAGGCATTGTAGGCAGAAGCATCATACTATGCTGCACATCGGATCAACGAATAGTGGAGCAGCATCAGCGGTTCAGCATAACGGTTCCTCCGTCCCACCCTCACAGAATCGAACACAGAACAACACACAGACACAGCCAACTGGCCAAACCCAACACAACCAACCCACTCAGAACAACCGACCATCACAATCACTTTCCATAGCAAGCACAAATTCGCAAACACAACCACCTAACACCACAGGTCGCCCCTCCCCCTCGAACGCAATTGCATTATCAACTACAACCGAACAACCATACCGCCAAGTTCTGCTCTCAACGGCCGTAGTGCGTCTTACTGATCGCTACGGAAACACTCAATACGCGAGAGCCCTGCTGGACTCTTGCTCGGAATACTGTTTCATCACGACGAACCTTGCCCAAAAGTTGAAGCTGGTCGAAGCTGCCAGCTGCCTGTCTGTCGCAGGCATCGGAGGTTCGGTGGTACAGTCAACGAAGGTCGTAGAAGCAACAGTATTTCCGCGATCTCTGCGTATCTCGCCGTACTCGGACAACATTCAGCTGCACGTGCTGCCGAAGCTCACGTCTAGACTTCCAACTGAGAAGATCAACGTGCAACAGCTGAACATTCCAGATGATCTCATGCTCGCGGACCCCGAGTTTTACAAGCCTGGTCCGATTGACATCATCTTAGGCGCAGAGTTCTACTACGATCTACTGGCAGATGGAAGATTGAAGCTCTCAGATGAAGGACCCACACTTCAGCATACCGTGCTAGGTTGGGTAGTTTCCGGCAGGATTCCCAGCAGCTACAGCAACATTCCGAAAACGCTTGCGTATTCCTGTCACAACGTCGACCTACGAGAGCTAGTCAGCAGATTTTGGGATTTGGAGTCTTGCAACACCCGGAGCGCACACTCCGTAGAGGAGTCGATGTGCGAGGAGATTTTTGCGAAAACAACAGTTCGAGATGCAGAAGGCAGATTTGTAGTTCAGCTGCCGAAGAAGGATTACGTAATGGAAAGATTAGGGGACTCCAAGGACATCGCTCTGAAACGGTTGGAAGGCATGGAACGTCGGTTCGTAGTGAACAGCACGCTAAAAACACTGTACACCGAGTTCATTCAGGAATATCTAGCCATGGGACACATGGTGGAAGTGCCAGAGGATGATACTGCTCAGCGCACGTACTTTCTACCTCACCACGCAGTATTAAGACCGGAGAGCACAACAACAAAACTCAGAGTCGTCTTTGACGCCTCTTGCCGCACAACTACGGGTGTTTCGCTGAACGACGGACTGATGGTTGGACCAGTCGTCCAGGACGATCTGTTGCCGATCATTCTACGGTTCCGTTGCTGGAAGTACGCGCTGGTTGCGGATGTAGCAAAAATGTATCGTATGGTGCGGATGGACGAAGCAGATCAACCTCTTCAACGGATTTGGTGGCGTGACAACCCTAGCGATCCAGCCAAGGCCTACCAGTTGACCACAGTAACCTATGGCACTGCGTCGGCGCCTTACTTGGCTACCAAATGTCTCCAGCAGCTATCCGTAATCGGACAAGAAAGCCATCCCTTGGCGGCGAAAGTCGTTGGGAGAGATTTTTATGTTGATGATCTTCTGTCGGGAGCAGCAACCATCGACAATGGGATAGCGCTCGTCGAGGAACTTGTGGATCTTCTGGACACGGTGGGTTTTACCCTACGAAAGTGGACTTCGAACAGTTCAGAGATTTTGGAAACCATTCCGCCGGAGCTTAGGGATGAACGAAATATCTTGGAGTTGGATTCATCTTCGTCGTTCGTCAAAACATTAGGATTGATTTGGGAGCCTGGCACGGACAGCTTCCGATTCAAGGCACCGAAGTGGAAATTGGAATCGCAAATCACCAAGAAGGTGGTTCTCTCGGACACCGCGAGCATTTTTGATCCAGTTGGACTCATCGGACCTGTTGTCGTGCAGGCTAAAATATTCATCCAGAAGCTTTGGCAGGAGAAGTACGGTTGGGATCAAACCCTGGCAGAGGACCATCGAAACTACTGGTTGGAATATCGTCGGAATCTGATGGCGCTGGATACACTCCGTATTCCCCGTTGGATTGGTTTTAGTGGATGCTTGGCAAGCGTACAGTTTCACGGTTTCTGTGATGCTTCACAACAAGCTTACGGAGCTTGTCTGTACCTGCGAGCAGTTCAGGTCGACGGACTGATCACGCTGCACTTGATCACGTCGAAGTCCAGAGTTGCGCCTCTTGAAGACCTAGCTCGGAAGAAGAAGAAGCGTGACATCACTCTACTCGAACTATCAGCAGCACTACTGCTCTGTCATCTCTATGACCTGGTCCGTCGTAGCATTCAGCAGGAGATTCAAGCATTTTTCTGGACGGACTCGATGATAGTGCTCTGTTGGTTAGCTTCACTTCCGTCCCGCTGGAAACCGTTTGTCGCTAACAGAGTCTCGGAGATCCAACACGTCACCGTAGACGGCGTGTGGTCTCACATCGCCGGAGTAGACAATCCCGCTGATATTATTTCACGTGGTTGTACCCCGGCCGAGTTGCTGTACAAGCCAGAATGGTACGGTCGTCTGCAATATTTACTTTTGGAACAAGAACAGTGGCCAAAGCTCGGCAACCGCGCACCAGAGTCAGAGCTCGCTTTGAAGGAGGAGAGATCTACAGTTTCGTTGCCCGCTCGAGCTCGTCCACCGAACGAACTATTTTCTCTGCGTTCCAACTACCACGAGCTCATCCGTCTGGTCGCGTGGGTTCGTCGCTTTGCGCATAACGCCAGACGTACAAATCGAGATTGCCGGAGAACTGGAGA
The DNA here is from genome assembly GCF_015732765.1 of Culex quinquefasciatus. Taxonomy (NCBI): domain Eukaryota; kingdom Metazoa; phylum Arthropoda; class Insecta; order Diptera; family Culicidae; genus Culex; species Culex quinquefasciatus. The sequence continues at coordinate 22,099,580 of NC_051862.1, read as the reverse complement.
ATTGTCGCACGTGGAGCTACGAGAAGCATTGACGTTTTTGATTCGGGTGGCCCAAACAGAAAGTTTTCCCGAAGAAGTAGCGGATTTGACAAAGGAGAAGCCGATTCAACCCTCGTCGAAGCTGCTTGCGCTCAACCCTCGGCTGATAGACGGAGTAATGCGCGTCGGCGGCCGGCTGACGAATGCACCAGTTCCTGAGAGTCGCAAGCACCCGATCATCCTGCATCATCAGCACCCATTCACCAAGATCGTGATGTCGTACTACCATTGGATGCTGTATCACGCCGGTCAGCAGCTGCTGATCGCCGCAGTCCGAGGGAAGTATTGGCCAACAAACGTTCGAAGTCTGGCCCGCCAGACGATCCATCGGTGCGTAGACTGCTTCAAGACCAAGCCACGTGTGCACGAGCAGCTCATGGCTGACTTGCCGTCGGTACGCGTCTGTCCTGCAGCAGCTTTTCAGAAGGTCGGAGTAGACTTTTGCGGACCGTTCTACATCCGATACCCAATTCGGCGCAGTGTACCGGTCAAGTGCTTTGTGGCAATTTTTGTCTGTTTGGTCACGAAGGCGGTTCACATGGAAGTAGTGGCAGATTTATCAACCCAGGCGTTCCTGGCCGCGTTCAAGCGGTTCGTGGCCATCCGAGGAAAACCACAGCTTGTCATGTGTGACAACGCTACCAACTTCGTAGGAGCAAATCGAGAACTGCAGAAGCTACTTCAACAGTTGCTCGATCAGCTTGCACAGCACACGATAGTACGCACCGCAGAGGAAGATGGTATAGAATTCAAGTTCATACCGCCTCGCTCCCCAACTTTGGTGGGTTGTGGGAGGCGGCAGTAAAATCATTCAAGGCACATTTCCGCAAGACGATAGGCAGCAGAACGTTGACGTACGACGAGTTGCACACCGTAGTCCAGCAAATAGCAGCAATTCTCAACTCGCGTCCGTTAACTCCGCTGAGTAACGATCCGGACGATTTCGACGCTTTAACGCCCGGACACTTTTTGACTGGACGGCCGCTCGCTGCTGTTCCAGAGCCCGATCTTCAAGAGATCCCAGAGAATCGTCTAGCGCTGTGGCAGAGAACTCAAGCGTTCGTACAGCAGATTTGGAGAAAGTGGAAGACTGAGTACCTGTCGAACCTGCAGAACAGAACCAGATGGACGAAACAGCGAGATAACATCAAGATCGGAACCATGGTCCTACTCAAGGAGGACAATCTGCCCCCGCTCAAGTGGAAATTAGCACGCGTAGTAGCAGTCTACAAGGGCTCGGACGACAACATTCGAGTAGTAACCGTCCGCACCCAGGATGGCAAATTCGACAGAAGCATCTCCAAGATCTGTGTCCTCCCGATTCAGGACAATATCGACGAAGCAGCTGACGAGAACTAGAAGTGGTAAATCCCACGAACGTGACTGTGCGGCGCGCAAGTCATGACGGTCGGCGCTACCTTATCGGCCACGTTTCGTTGGGTACAAGCGTGTCGGAGTGGTAATTCCCACTAGTTGTGGCTGTGCGGAGCGCAAGTCATGACAGCCGGCGCTACCTTATCGGTCACTCTATGTAGGGTTCACCCACACAATTTGCAACCTTTTTGATGTCCAACCCGATCACGCCCGTGATACGGTGAACCAATTTTGAACAAACTCGCCCAACCCCAAGTCCAAGCTTTCCACATCAATCGAATTGGTTATGGTTGCCCTAGTCTCGTATCGTCAAGCATGTTTTATCTCTGGTTTCGGTGCATGGTAACAAACGCAAATGATAAGCCCTCAATCGCCTCACAATCAAGCAGCAAGACAACCCAGAACACTCAGCCCGGCAGCGGACGCGTTGCTTGGCCAGCTGATTCTGTACTCGACCGACAAACGGAAGGATTGATCACCCGGACGTCCACGGTCATCGCAGCATCAGCGCAGTAGAACCTTTGGACAGCACATCAGCGGCGTACCAGTCGTCGTTAACGGTGCTGGAGGCGGCTGCGGAGGCCTCCACGGCCTCCGCTCCAGGCAAGTTGTTTCCCTTTTTTTAATTTCGTGGTAAAAAGCGGTTTTCTCATCCGCAGCAATCGTCACCATCGACACCACCTGGCACCCAGCGTTGCTGGCGTGTGCATCGTCGTAGAACTCCAGTGCATCGGCTAGTGCACTTAAGCGTAGCAGAGCATCGTAGAAGACACCTGCAACACCTAGAACCAGTTCAGCAAGCAGAATCAACCGTAGAAGTACCGTCGCAGTACTGTAGCAGTCGCAGCACTCGTAACAACCTTGGTGGGTTGCATCGCAGCAGGCTTTGCCTCAAGATCGGTGCAAAAGAACAAAAGAAGAAAAGCCTTAGGCATTGTGTAGAGCTCGCACAGTGATAACAAACAAATTTTTATATAACACTCACACTAGATACTAGAAACCAAAACAAAATGATAACAGTGCCGTATGAAATTTGTGTATAGCTTTAGGTTTGAAAAGCATGGCCTTTCAAGGCGGCCGGCATGTTTAGGCTTAAGATATTAATTAGAATTAGAACCCCTGGATTGTGGATCACGTTTGTGATATAGGTCGTCTCCCTTTAACAAGTGCGCTTTCTTATCTTTCTATTGTACCCTGATAAAGGCACGATCGATGGCGATCGGTCAGTTGCCACGCACACTACCTTTAGCTTGACCCGTGATATCGCGAGAATACCAGAGCAGCTTTAGAAGTGTACCGACCACGCGCGCAAGAACATCTACGCGATCCTCGATCAGTGTCGTTCGACACCAAATAAAATTAGTGGCTTGCCCCAATAAAACGTGTTTTGCGCAATAAAGTGTAGTTTATTGTAATCGCCGCGTGTGTTGGATTTTTTGGCCCGAAAAGGGTGAAACTGGGGCTGAAAACCCCCCGAAGACCGTCTTCACCGTGAGCACGTGCGTGTGCTGAGAAACGAACGTCTTCGCCGATCCGAACGACGTCGTCCGCCTGCGTCCTCCCCAGCTGGTCCGCGGTAAGAACTGTACAAAACCATTTTTGTTTTTTAATATTTTTGATTCAAAAATTTGCATCAAATTTAACCTCATTTTTGGTATGTTAAGTATCCATTTCCTGCATTTTTTTTTCTGTTGAAATCTCGGAAAATAAAAAAAACTAAGAAGTTGAGGTAAAAATAAAAGATTTATGTTTTAACCCATTCTTGTCATTTGGGGGTCATATATAACTCAAAAATCAAAATTACCAAAACTAACATAAAATTTCCGTATAAGTCCTACAATACAATTTTCCCCTCAAAAATATTGGTTTGAAAATTCAGACCTGAAAAGGTAAAATAATTTTTTGATGTCAGAAATCTTGCTTGTCTAAATCGCTTGACATTTTTAATGAAATAGCATAAAAAATAAATTAGAGGGAATGTTGTTTAACATTTGAATGAAAGAAGTATTTTTTAGTTATTTTGGAATCATTAGTTAGCGTTAGTTAGTCATTCTTCATTAGATTTTTTTTGCTCTTAAATTTTAGGTGACATAAAATTTTAAAAATATTTGCAACGGCCGAACTTGGGAACTAAATTTTGCAACATCAGACGTTGTATTTATAAGACGTATTTTGCGGTTCCTTAAAACGTGATTTTTTTTTTCATCAAATGCCTGTAAAAACGTAGATATTCATGTGAATATTGTCCTGTTGGGATTTTCATATTAAAATAATGTTTTTGATCATAATATTTGTAGAAAAACAAACAGGGTTGACACTTTTGAAGATTTTGAAGATTCTTATATAAAATGTTGAGACGATCATGCCAGTTTGTCCAATATAATCGCAGAAGTTTAAATATGAAAAGTCGGGGGAACAAAAACTTAAACTACGTTAATTGTGGTTTTCGTCTTATTTAAATTTGGACAGTAAAGTTAAATAAGAAAATTGGTAAATTTTTAGATGAAGTTTTGTCGAAGACATCAATCGGAACAGAAAATTAATTCTTAAGGTACAGATATGTTAACAATTTTAAAATTATTTTGTCTTCGTAATTTCCTTTATCAATTCCAATTAGACAACCATTGCACAATCAAACAACCTTACCCAACCAGTTTCCCTAAAAAAATAAGAAAACCTTAGAAAACACCTGGCAACCCTTCACACTCTCAACCCAATCCGCATCCCGATCCATTCGTTCCAGCCGCCTCGCCGTCAAACAACATCCAAATCCCACAAAAGCCAAGACTGTGCTGCCACGGACGACGACCGACCGACCAGTCAGTCCACGGAAAGCATCGCCAAAGACCTGGAATGTTTGTGTTGTTCAATGAAAAACGCCAACAACAACAACAACTCCATCTGTACTCGGAGTTTGTAGCCAAAGAGAAGAGAGAAATTTGGAGAGAGCGCAACATGAATCAGTATTGGTGCGAGGACGGGATTGCACCAACATCACCAAGCGAAAAGAAGAGTTTTAGATTTTTTAGTACAACGCAAGTTTCGAGCATGAATGGTTTGCTGCGGTATAACAGTAGACAAGAGTTGCACAAGGGGAGGATGACCGAAACAAGATGGCTTCATGTTTGAAGGGTGACACACACGGCTCACGGCAAGAAGCAGCAAAGAGATTGAGAGTAAAGAGGGAATCGTGCGCGAGAGTGTTGAGGTTGTACTAAAATCTATGCTGGTATACGGTCTGGAACGGGGTTCAAGAGGTCAAGCTGGGAAGGTGTCCCGAAGGGACAGGTTGTGAGACACGGTTTGGGATTAATTGAAGGAAGGTTTGTTTTTTTGGATTAGGCAGATTGAGGAAGAACTTTCGACGGGATTAGCTGATTAAAGAAGATTGTTGGGGAAGAGGTTACCCGAACCGTTCGGAAGCTCTCGCAAGAGAGATTGTCTCTCTTGGCGAAGTCGCGTATAACAGTTTCGCGACGGCGGACCTCGTAGTGGCCGCGCCGCGAGAGTGGCGTTTAGTACTGCTCGGGATCGACGTCAAGATGGCCATTTTGTTTACTCCCAGCGCTGGTCGGCTCGTCTAGGTTCGGGGTATTACCATACAGAGGTGGAGTAGCTCCATAGGACACCATAGTGGTGGGTTCCGAAAATCAATAAAATCCTGAGCGTGTGAAGAGTGTGTGCGGACCTGGTCACTTCCGGCGGGGCTCTTGTGACACTCCTCTGCGGTGGAGAATCGTGCGTTCCGGGACTCTCGAGTGCGAGGTGACCTCAATTCCGCGAGATTCGGGAGAGGTCGAGTGAAGTGACGGGTTGCGAGTTCGATCCCCGGAAGATGGTGTAGGATTTTTTTGGTCGGGTATCGCTGAATCGTCGTCGTCGCGCAGACGACAATCAAGAGAAGGAAAAAAGTGGAATGAAAATTCGATAAAATTTTCCTTTTCGGAAGCGAAAAAAAGAAGTGAGTGTCTGTGTCTGTGCAATAAGGCAATCTCTGTGTGTGCTCGGGGAGAGTCTCCAAAACCGGATTGTGCAAAGTGTGTGCAAGGAAGATCAGCAAGCAAGAATTTTTCGAGGAGTTTGGCGAAGCAGATTTTGGAGTTGCGGAGAATCAACGAAGCAGCGGTAGCCGAAATACAGAAAAAAAAGTGGGTGATTAATTCAGCAATTCCAGCGGTCCCGTCCCTAATTTTCAATTCAATGGCAGTATAGTTTAATTCGAGTGGAATTCCGTGAAAAATTGTTGATTTTTTTCGCTTTCGCGTCTTGTGCCCTGGCCAAAGAAGCTAGAGAAGAGCGTTTTGTATGTAGGGGAGAAGGAGAAGTTTTTTTACCTTTCACTTGGAAGAGTCGAGGCACCGCCGCCAACTACGATGAAGACACGACGGTGAAGAGAGTGGCGGGAGGAGTGCGCGAACGCACGAGGCAAAGGAACAGCTAAACAGTGCGAGCTCTAAACCGCGCGGCAACATCAGCAAAGTTTGGTGCAACTACAACCTAAGCAGCAACAACAACAACAACAGCAACCTTTCCAACAACACAAAAACAACGACGTGAAGTTGCGAAGCAACTCCAAAAGAAAATCGAAACGAGAAGGTATCGCAGCGAAGCTGCGGTAGATGCTCTACCGAGTGGTGCTCATGACAGAAAGAGAAAGAGCGACCGAGATGAGATGAAGCAGCGCATTTCTTAGAAAGAATACACCAAAAAACGAAACGTGAAGCAAAGGGTCGCGCGCGACATAGGCGGGGTTGGAGCAAGACGGTTGGACGGTGTTGGTGAAATGTGGGCCCCGAACGAAAGGTTGTCGGAGGTTGCCGTCGTTGTTGCTGGTTGATGAAGGTGTACGTACGCCGTGAGGAACTGTAGAGTTGGCGGACTCACTTTATTTGAAGAAGCAGGCACGACTTTGCGCGGATGCTGGGCGCAAAGCGCCCCAGTGTTGCCAGATAATTGCGCTTTCGGGATTATCTCGCCGAGGAAACTATCAAAAAGCGATTAACGTGCCCGTACGGAGTACGGAATCGATACTGTTCAGGCGGGTTGATTTCCCCGGAGGGGAACATTGACCAGTGCGTTGTTGTTTTTTTTGCGGAGCATCGCGGATCGTGGAAGGTTTGTTACGGAGAGTGGGAAGGGGGCGAGATGACATGGGGAAAGCAGCTTGGGTGGTCCGAGAGTTGGACACGGAGCGCTAAGCGATTCGGCGGAGGTGGAGGTGGCGCTAAGCGTTCAGAGAGTATTCTTGGAAGGATGGCGCAGCGCGCGCAGTAGCTGTGAGGAAAGGTTTTTTTGAAAACAGGTGGATTGGAACATTAACATTTCTCGATGGAAAGGCTGAAGGGGAGTTCGAAGAATGGATCTTGAGCGCTGTTCTAAAATGACCACACAGAATAAACTAAATTCTTAAACAATATAATTTCAATTTAGTTTAAAGTCTGTCGATCAAGTTATTAATTTGCGTATTTTAAACATTTTTGTGGGGGTAATTTGTCGATATCTCGGATATTCTTGTACCCTTCAACAAAGTTGTAGAGAATTTAATTTCCTAGAAGAATCTCACATTTGAGCAATTTTGGGCGAGACCTGTGCAACATGCCGCATTTTTTTATACTTACTATACTGCCGTTCTACGCATAATTGTCCCATGTTCAATAATGTGCAACTGAGAAAAACGCGATTGAAATTTTTCGACCGATTTCTGTGTTTCTACGCATAATTGTCCCGTGGGTTCCTATTCGCCCTATGTGTCCCTAATCGCCCCAGTTAGCAGTTTATCACCCTTATTTGTGATCCTCTTGCTATACAACAGGTAAACAAGGCATAATGCTTAGTAAAACTAATGATTCCGTGTAAGAAAATACTTGGTGGGACAATTATGCGTAGAAGTTCAACGATGGGACAAACAGACTTGGTGTTGTTTTTGATGAGTTTCCGAACAAAGTACCAGATTTTATGTGTTTTTCTTAAAGTACACATCAGCCTAAACTTAAAAATGGCATAAAGTCAAAATCGTCAAAAACTGACATGGGACAATTATGCGTAGAACGGCAGTATACTTCAACGATAAAAAGTGACCCTTTTACCTTAACCGATTTGGCTCAAAATTAACACAGTTACTTATTATTGCCCAAAGAATCGAGTCAGGGGGTATTTTGTGAGATTTTCCAAAATTTTATTTTTTTCTTGTCACCCTACTATACAATCACCTAAACTTGCCAATGGACACAAATTTGTTTGTTTGTCAGTGGTGAATAAAAAATGCCCTTGGAACGTTTTTGGCTCTTTGAGTCATTTCCAAAACATTTTTTTTTCAATCTTGTTGTAGAACTACTTATTTTTACTGTCATTCTAGAGTCATGAAACAGCCTTTATTTTCATCATCAAAATAACAGTACTGAAAAGTAATACTTTTCAATACAAGAGTTGAACAGTCCTACTTTTCAGCCCTAGAATGGGTGCTATTAAGTTGGACTTTTCAGCACTTGTATTGAAAAGTATTACTTTTCAATATCATTTTGATTTGAATGGTGAATGGTGAAATGGAACTTTACGATGCCGGTACTCAATGCAAAACTTGATCTTTTCTGCACTCGACGTATTTAACCAACTCGTAAATCTCGTTGGATTAATGTAATAATGACCTGCGTTATTTTTTTTTTCTTTTACTGTTTGTATAAATTTTACAGAGCAATTGCATTTTTAGCAAGTTTAAAAAAAAATACAGCTTTTAAAAATTGAAGATATAAGAGGGAATTGATAAAATATTATTCAAATCTGATGTATTTATTGATTTTGTTTCAAAATATCCGGAAAAGAATTTTAACACTTTTTATGTTAGGCTTTCAAAAATATTATCAAACTAGATATGAAATTCATTGAATTTTTATTTAATTTTTTCAAGGTTTCTTTCATATGAATTGAAAAAAAAATATTGAATTGGTAAAATCATACAATAATACTTTCATTAATCATAAAAATAAAGAATTTGCAGGCAAGATTTTGGTTAATGATGAAATATTTAACTTCATTAGAGTTCTTTTCAAAAAACATTACAAATATGAAACTTTACGTACAATCCAACTTTTTTTTCAAGTTTGGATTTTATTCAATGGATTTTGAAAATGCGAAAGCAGTAGCTGTTGTATTTATGTTGAGAAAAAATAGTCAAATATTGAGGAAATTTTTAATTTTTTCTGCATAATATTCTAAGCACAAGTATGAAGCATTTACTAGTTTTTTTTGAGCATGAGCATGAGCATGAGAGATCACCCATGGTTGCCCCTCCGTTGCTGAACAGAACCGTAATATCCTTTCAGCACTACTGATTATATGCTTCGACGATCTAGTGGTGTTTCCCTTATCAACAGCATGTATGAATGCGCTGAAAAGATAAAACACCATGATTGCTAAAGCTAGATCAGTTGCGAATAGGTAACAGTCATTGGCCACCAACGGCGCCCGCCATGTCAGTTTGTAGACCTCGATTTTAAGGGACGGGAATGTTAGTTAGCGCAGGTTGCTACTAGGGCAGCTGATTTACTCTGTGCTTACACCCCACAAGCGCCAGGAACCTGAAAATTTGTTAGTAGGATAGGGTGTTTGGTCAGGATTCATCATAGAAGATGATGATGCGACCCAAAATCATAGTGTTTGTTGAAAGGTATTATGTTTTATTCTCAAGGCAAGCAATCGGATGCTGCGGATGAGACATTTCCTGTTTATCGGCTGTTAACTTTTAATTGAAATGGTTCAATCTTAGACAGCCGGCTGTGGAAAGATAGAACCAAAATTGTTGGTCATTACATGATGAAGGATTTAACAGTCAAGCATTTACTAGTTTTTTTTTGTTATAAACTTTACAATCTTAGTTTGATATTTTTTTCATTTTCAAGAAAATTGTATTGACAATGTTATTTGTACTTTTAGAAAAATATTGGAGAGCCTGTCACATTTCTTAGCAATTTTGATGATAATGATTTTGATTTCTTCGAGAGAAACATAACTGTTTCTCCACAAAACCTTCCTAATGATTCCTAATAAAAGGCTACATTTCGTTGCAAAGAGTACCCTTAATACGCAGTAACGAGTCCCATCATCTTCTTGCTCATCAATAGCGAGCTCATTTTCTGAATACTTTTTTTTTCCTGACACACAACTGTCAAATCATCGTCGTTCCACCTGGGCACGTTCCCGGTTCTACCTTCAAAGAATCCCAAACATTCATCTGTCACCTTTCGCTCCCTCGAAAAAAAAAAAACGAAGAAGAAACCCTCGGTCGTAATTGATTAAGACCCGCCGCCGCGACTCAACTCCGAACGAAATCATCATAATAATTAAGGTGAGGCGGTTGATCCCTCCACCGCTCGCGCGGCACCATGAGAATGCTAATTCTTAATCGATTATGGCTATGAATCCATTTCAAAGTTCCGGCCAGGTCGTAAGACCCGGCCCGGAGATAACGAACAAACTTCAACTTTGATGGAGGTGAAGAAGAAGAAGATTGGTGAAAAAAGCAGCAACCAGTAGAATGCTTCCCCTTAATGAACCTAACAATGGCCGGTGTTTTTTTTTTCGTTGTCGACCAGTTTCTGGTAAAGTAAATATTTGAAATACTTTTTTTTTGGGGTTTTTCCCTCCCGTCACATTCCTGCCCTTGCTTCCCTTGCCACAGAGCATTTGAGCACTTATTTGTTTCCTTTCAACACCACCACCAAATCCATCTTTTATTGAGGTATCCTTGTCTCACCAACACACACACACATCTGCACCAGCTCGGTGCAGTTGATCTTTGGTGAGGAGCCTCAAAATAAACAAACTAAATTTAAAAAAATAACATTGTGCACTCCGAACTAAGAGTAAACTGAAGCAAGCAGAGAGAATTGAGTAATTGAGAGAACTGAGAGTTGCTCTTTTGCTCACAGTCTTGCCCACAGATTGCACTTTCAACGAGCCTAATCGTTCATTTTTTATCAGAATTTCGCTGCAGATATTTCAACCATTGCAGAAGTCATGAAATATGTTTCGTTTCCTTCTTACAGGTCCTCAATCCTTGCAGGGGAGGACAAACCAGTTGCGTCATTTCTAATCTGAATGAAGTACACTGCGAGAAAAACGTCTGTAGATCTTCGTCAAATCCCAAAACATCTGACGAGGGACCACTCCAAATTGAAACACTTTCAAGTCGAAAAATTAGCATGACATTCAAACAATTTGCCACGCCAACAGATGTCAATTGATGAGTGTGCGCAAATTGCCGTGTAAAATTACATGCACCTCTATTACGTAACCTTCTGTATTTTTTTTTGCTGTGCCAGCTCCGGCTGTCCCCTTCGTCGTCGAAAAATCATGAAACCGTTCACCCTTATGTTATTATTATCGAATGTATAAAATGCTGCCTGTCCCTTATGGCTGCGGGAATGCATTAAATGCCGCGATGACTCCCGATAAGATGAGACGAGGGAGCGAAAAAAAGCCCCGACTCATCATCGAAGTCATTGTGAAGCGAGTGAGTTTAGTTTCGGTGGTTGGTTTCCAGGGTTCCAGAGATACACACTTTGGGCGATTAAAGGAAACGAAACGGGAATAAAGTTGAGTGTGTTTTTCTAACATTAACGACGCTTTTCGTAGGAACGATTCGCCCCGTGGTCACTTTAAGGGGGAAAACGAGGGAATAATTTATTGACGGGAACCGAGTTCGGCTATAAATTGAAGAAAGATGACTCAGAATAAAATGTGCAGCGCACTTTTCCTGGAACCTAGTTTTCCTTATCAGATAACGAGACGTTTGCCAATCAATTTCAATAACCTTACGGGGTACACAATAAGAAAAAAAAATTTACATCATTTACATGTAATTTTTTATCTTGAGCTAAGCAATCTTGAATTAAAGTAAAATTACATGAAATAACATGTAAATTTACACCATCAAACTTTACACTACATTTTACTGTGTAGAATGCAGTGTATGTCAAAGTAATGTATGTACAATACTCAGCTTTGAGCAGCGAGAGCTATCTTATCAGGGTGGCTATCAATTTGCAAGTTCGCAAACATTGGCGGCAAACTGCGATGATGTACTTCGCAAGTGAGTGGTACTGATTATTTCCTGCGAAAGTCAATCGATCATACTTGAAGGGTTATCAAGTGGGTTGCATCATCGTTTGCACTTTTTATGAGGTGGAAAAAGGAGCTCCCCTTTTGAAACGTCTTTTAAACTTTTCATTAAAAAAACAAGAAAAAAAAAGTTTTTTTACGGTAAAAAAAATCTTTTATTTTTCAGGCACTTAGGCTGGTACAAATATTTTTAAAAGTTTTTGTCACCCCCCCCTTCAAAATTGGCCCGAAAAATCAGGGGGCAAAAAAATATTTTTACAATAAACTTCAAAATTTCAATGAAAATTCAAGTGCAACCAGCTGAAATCAAATCAAAATACATTCTCCTGCGTTTAAAATCATTTTTAGCATGTTTGGGTTTATTAAAAAATCTTAAGATTTTTTGAAAATTTTCGATGCAAAATCTTTTTTTTTTTTGATATTTTTGTTTTTGTCAGATATTAGATTTTTTGAAAACTAATGATTGCAAAACAACTGAACTAGTGTAAAATGCATTTTAAAACACTTTTTTCATTTAAATGTGAAGACTATGGCTTGTTATTTAAATTTTTGTATTTTTTTTTTTTTTTTGCCCCCCCCCCCCCCCCTTGACCTCGGCCAGGGCCGAGGGACAAAAACTTTTTAAAATATTTGCATCGGCCTTATTTTGCCGAAAGATTTCGGAATTTAGACGCTTTGATCTCAGTTTAAACAATTGCATAATTTCGCAGCCGGCCGTAAAAAAAATATTCTACATTGAAATTGATGTAATTTTACAACACTCATCATGTTTAAAGCGTTGAAATTTGTTTGTGTAATAAAAAAATCGAATTTAAATGCATTTTTCTTGCCAAATTCGATTTGTTCAGCACTTGTCATATTTATCAAACTTGGTAAACCCTGAAATATAGATTCGTGCTGAAAAAGTCAACTTTTTGAAACCATCAACTTGTATTTTTTTCAAGGTTTCAAAATTTAAAAAAAATCGCAAGAGATGCAACTTCCGGTGACAATTTTTAATCAAGTCCCTTAATTATTGTCAACGGCAGTTAACTGCGCTTCCCATGCATAAAAAAAGTTGAAATGTTCTGCAATTTCCTGGAACACATAATAAAAAATAGTATAATGCTATCTAAATGAAAAAATCCGCTGTGACACATGCCCACGGACCCCAGAAACAGACAGTGGCAACTTTTAATTCGCCCAGATTGCATCCTCCCTCCCTCCCACGTAAAGTAATAAAATCCAAACTTTTTTTTCACTATAACTTTTCGAAACAACAATGAAACACCACCACCAGTAATCCGACCATTATTGCCTGCCAGCTGTTTCCAACCTTTTCCTAGAACAAACATTCCACCTCGTGGAAAAAAAACTATGCCAGCAGCAGCAAAAAAAAAGGGTGCCTGCTCGTTAAAGTTATTACCTCTTTGGCAGAAATTTTCCCCAGTTTTCCCACATTAGGCGGACGCCCCCAGCAGGGTGATCCCAAATCACCACCACCCATGAGCATCCATAATTTAAACACTTTCTTTTCTGTTTTACCTTTTTTTTTGCTGCCGCTGCTCAGCTCCAGTTTTGCTTATCAGTTGCCCATCACTAATTTAGTGAAGAACTTTTCATTCCACGGTGTTACCTTTTTGTTTGAGGGAAAAAACTGTAATTTTCAATTTTTTTAACTACACCCACAGGAAGAAAGTGCTGCAGAAATTGTCATTCTGCCTTTGCGACATTTAGTGGTAGCTTTTCTGTCAAAATGTGCATGAAAAACGCTCGGCCACCGCATAGCGTGGTGGTAACGTGTTGAGCTACTAACTAAGAGATTGCTGGTTCAATTCTCGATCTAAAATTTGTTTTTCTTAAAGAAAGCCTTTTCTTCTTAGGAAGATTAATCTGTTTTCTTTTTATATTTTATTTTCCCATCGCCACATACCATCACGTTAGGCCACACCAACCCCACGTGCCAAATCGATCCGACGGTTCTGACGTATGTGTTGTTCACGAACAAGTTTGTCGAAAGCAGCCGCCATACTTTGGCTCGGTTTTGCGTCAATTTAAATTCATAATTCATTACCTTTAGAGGGAAAAGGGCTGTCGTTGTTGTTGTTTTTTTCCTGCACGTGCGAATTACGCTCACGTGCGCGTAAAAAAAAATGAGGTTGGGAAATTTGTATTTAAAATATTTAGCTTGACGCGTTGTGTGAGCTTTTTTGCGTTTGGGATGATATCAATAAAATAATACTGAAAAAAAGTGACGATAAACAAATGGCTTGAAGGACTAACAGCGAGAAGTGACGCATGTTGACTTAGTTTAGCCATTTTTTAATCCCACTGCAAAAGTGACTAATCAAGTGTCAATTAAACAGTCTAACTTGATTTATCACTGCACAGAAAAAAAGATGTATTCATCGAGAAATGGTGACAGTTTTTGTATCAAAACAAACACATCATTGATTGGTGAATTTTCATCAGTTTTTGATGAATTTTCATCAGGCTCACATTTTTACACATTTTTTGAGTAATATTCAGCCAATCATATTTTCAATATCCAAAATTCAACTTTTTTTCTGTGAACTTTTCGTTTAAGTAAAAAAAATGGTTTGGAAATTAAATAATGCAACAAACATTGTTTCACGATTAAGTCACATTGATATTGAATAACTGGCAACACTGTGATAAGTTTTGGGCACTTAATGGAATTACAATGCTAATTGCAGGTATCTTTATTTAAGTGGCATTTGTGTAACTTTCAGGGCAATTTGGCAAAGAATTACATTCGAAACAACTTTGACAAAACTTTTCAATGAGTTGTTAAGTTTGATTTTCTGGCAACACTGTCATGAGCTATTGTGAGCTATTGGATTTCATAGATATTTTCAAGTCTTGATACAGCAGCTATGGGTTTTAAATTTATATTTGCCATATCTCTCTAATTATGTCATAAAGTCTGAAGATCTGGCCACCCTTCCTCAAGTTATGACCACTTAAGTGATATTTATGTACTTATTTGAAACCAGACCTAACTTATCCGTATGAAAACTGTGTCCGGATCCATCATCCGACCTATCGTTGGATAGGTAATCGAATGACCGTCCAAACTAGTCTGAAATCTTGAATATCTGGCACCCCCGTCTCAAGATATGACTCTTAAGTGACATTCAGGTACTTTTTTGAAGCTGGATCTCACTCATCTGTATGAAAATTATGTCTGGATCTATAATTCAATTTTTTATTGGATAGGTTTAGATTAGATTAGATTATATTAGGATAGGTTTTCAAAAGACCATCCCAATGAGCTCAAAAGTTTGTATATCTGGCAACCCTGTCTTTTGCTATGACCACTTATGTGATACGCACTTCTATGAAGCCTGATCTCACTTGTCTGTATAAAAACTATGTCCGGATCAATCATCCGACCTGTCGTTGGATTGATATTTAAAATAATTTGTCAACGATTCTAAAAACTTGAATATCTGGCAACCATGTTTCAAGTAACTCGTAGAATAAATCATCGAAAGACCTTCCAATGATTTCAAAAGTTTGAAGAACTAGCAACCCTGCCTCAAGTTATGTCTGAAATTTTCAAAAAGTGTCAATTTCTTTTGTGGATTGTCCATATAGTAAGTTTTAATACTACGCCCTAAAGGCCTCCCCTAAATCTAGATTGAGAACGGTGAGTTGTACGGGATCTTCTCAAATTTATGGCATAACGTATCCAAGACAGATTGTTTTCTTATTACTATCCAATGTTGATGTATTTTCATGTTACTCATAGAACATTAGCCTACAGTCAGATATTTATTTACTCTTAAAGCATCTCAAGCACGTTCCCAATTAGAATCAACACCCGCTCGTCCATATCGTCGCTGGTGATCATCTTCCTATTAACAGCTCCACCACACCGGCCATCCATCTCCTAAACGTCCAATAAATCACACACTTTCCAGCATTTCCAAATCGGTTGCTGCGGTGGTGCGCTAATAAATAGCTCAACTCCTTTTTCGGGTGCCGTGTGCATTCCTCTCCAAACCTTCCCCAGCTATCTTCGAGGGGTAACACCACACTCTTCCAATCTTCCTAACAAAGACACAACGCAACACACTCTCAAACTCTCGTTGAAGCTGCTCGAAGTGGTGTTGTGGAGATCAGCGCTCTTCTGCCCGACCTCGTCTCCAAACCCCCGCGCCGAGAAGAGGTGGTCTCCGCTGGATCAGGTTTTCTAAGCCACTTCACCCCAACTCCAGTTGAGTCGTGCTGGCAAGCCATTAAAAGATACAACACAGCAGTGTTGGAGAGTTGAAGAAGTGGATGCAGTGCGGAGACCAAGTCGTGTTTCGTTGCTGCGAGCAGCACAAAGCCGACTCTGGCGAGGAATTCCTCGGCGAGATCCACACACAGCGAGTTAGTCATGGAGGGTCTGGCTAGTACAAGTTTCTCAGCATCGTCGACTCGACACGAACCGACATTTAGATGCAGTGAATCATAGGATCGCGAGCGCGCTGTGGTCGGTGGTTTATTGGCGTTGCCACCTCCAAGGACACCCTGGACGATCGGCAGCTTGAGCAGCTTCGAGGGTGTATTACAACATGGACTCGGGCCGCACCTTAACAAAGAACCTAACCTCTATTCACAAGCCCATAAAACTGACCCTTTTGGCGAAGGTAGCTATAATGAGCCAGGTAGGGACACGGTTCACACGTGTCATTCCGAACGTCCTCCTCCTGGAGGAAGGCAAGGATTTTATGGGGAAGCAAGCAGCACAAGGAAACGCCGTGGCATAAATCTAAACCCGGTGATTAATTATTTACCGACTCATCATCGGGCGTGTGATGGAAGGTGGCCCCGGCTTAGATGATGATGATGGCGATGGCCATCGTTTGGACAACCCAAGGTGAATTGGCATAATTTGGGTCGGCGATGTGTCACACGGGCAGCGTCAATCAGGTGGAAGAGATTTGTGATGGTTTGGTTGGGGAGAGGATTTTTTTTGCTGGCTTTGAAGCGATTTCAGGAAATTGCTCAGGATTAATTAATTGAATGAGAAGCGGGAGGGGTCAAGACCTGGATGACATGGCAGGTTGACCTTGGGTGGATTAATTGCGGAATTAATGGGAAAATTTAGAGTTGACCTGGATTGAGATTAAATTCAAAAGGGTTGATTATCGTTTTTTTTTTTATTTTAATAATATTTGGATATGAAATTAACGCAAAAATGTGTTATTTTATAATAATTGTATTAAGGAAAATTACTGAAAATGTTAGCAGTAGTTCAAGATACAAAACATATCTACACAGCACAAAATCCGAAGGTAAAATCGCATGCAAAAGCATGCACATCACCTTCACAGCTAAAAAAGTAGTAATCCAGCTGCGTGTAAAAGGCCAGGGTGTAAAATCAATATTGCATTATTTTATGCAATTTTATGTGATTTTACACCCTGAAATATGTAGCTCATTCGTATGGGAAACATACTTGACCGAAATGTCAAGCTCATATATGCGTTCATCCTATCCATTCTTCATCGGTCTGATGGCCGAGTGGGCCAAGGCGCCAGTCCTTACCGTTGGTGCTGGGTTTGAATCCCGTTGGTTGCAAGTTTTTTTTTGTGTTTACAAAAATTGTACATGCAGTGTGTAATATTAAGTGTTTATTTTGACGAAGGTGATGTGCATGCTTTTGCATGCGATTTTACCATCGGATTTTTTGCTGTGTTCGTCAAAAAAGACACCTGGGTAATTCTCTACCAACTCACACGAAATCGGGAAAAATTGCCCGGACCCCTCTTCGATTTGCGTCAAACTTTGTTCTAAGGGGTAACTTTTGTCCTTGATCACGAATCCGAGGTCCGTTTTTTGATATCTCGTGACGGAGGGGCGGTACGACCCCTTCCATTTTTGAACATGCGAAAAAAGAGGTGTTTTTCAATAATTTGCAGCCTGAAACGGTGATGAGATAGAAATTTGGTGTCAAAGGGACTTTTATGTAAAATTAGACGCCTGATTTGATGGCGTACTCAGAATTCCGAAAAAACGTATTTTTCATCGAAAAAAACACTAAAAAAGTTTTAAAAATTCTCCCATTTTACGTTACTCGACTGTAAAAAAATTTGGAACATGTCAATTGATGGGAAATTTAATGTATTTTTCGAATCTACATTGACCCAGAAGGGTCATTTTTTCATTTAGAACAAAATTTTTCATTTTAAAATTTCGTGTTTTTTCTAACTTTGCAGGGTTATTTTTTAGAGTGTAACAATGTTCTAAACAGTTGTAGAGCAGACACTTCTAAAAATTATATATATAGACATAAGGGGTTTGCTTATAAACATCACGAGTTATCGCGATTTTACGAAAAAAAGTTTTGAAAAAGTTACTTTTTGCGTTTCTCTTTGTTTCGTCGTCCGTGTCAGTCGCGGGTGGCGGCGAACGGCATGATCGACGACGACCATCATTTTCAAAACTTTTTTTTCGTAGCTTATAGGACATTTTCAAAAAAAAAAACTCTGGAAATACTCACAATGATTGAGACTAAGCTGAAAAAAACATTTTAAAATAATCTTGTTGCACACTGCAAAAAAAGTTGAATTTTGGAAGGTTAAATATTACATCTTATAGAAATATGAATCTGATGAAAATTCACCAGTTCCTGATGTAATATTACACATTTTTTGACACAAAGTCGGTCACTTTTCCCTGATAAATATTACCATATTTTTTCTGTGTTACTATCTGAGAATTGCTCTTATTAGAAGAAAATCATTCTGTTTAACAGGATTTTTGAGAGTTTAAAATTATCAAAAATTATTCAAGAAATTATTTCTTTCACATGAATTATTAAAAATCTGGTTTTGTTCCCTGACGGTAGTCTGTCGATCCAATCAATCAATCTGTATTAAATCGAATTAACAGATTTGGTGTCCGAAAAAAATGGTAATGTTGCTTCTAAAAATCTGTTAATTTACATGATTAGTTTGTAATATAACATATTACGCATAAATTGATGTAAAATTACATCAAAAAACGTTACTTAATTCACCGCAAGGTAATTTATGCCTTCCTAACATTTAAACAGCTTTATTTTGCTAAAATACAAATTTCTAACCTGCAAATGTCTAAACATAACTTCATATTCATATAACTATCGATAGGGTTGTCAGATCTTCAATCATTTGGACTCGTTGAAAAGGTCATTTGATTACGCGTCCAACAACGGGTCGCATGATTGATCCGGACATCATTTTCATCAAAACATCTGAGATCCGGCCTCAATAAAGTGTATATCTAACACTTAAGTGGTCATTACTTTTGATAGGGCTGTCAGATATTCAATCTGGGCGCTTTGAAAAGCTTTTTTCAATACCGTAAACCGGGGTGACTTTGATAGGATTTCAATTTGATTTTGGAATATTTTCCAACAGGTAAGGTTATTCTCAAGATTATTATTTTTAAAACATGTACTGGGGTAGGCCACACAAAGTCCATGCACTATTTTGGAAAAAAAAGTTTTTTCAATAGTGTTAAGAAAAAAAGTTACGTTAAAAATTCTTAGTTTAAATTCCGGGGTGACTTTGATAGTCATAGTTTTTCTTGTTAAAATCATATTTAAGGTGTTCAAATTTTATTTGTACGTTAAATATATCATCACCAAAGTAGTTGATAAAGTTTTTAGGAAAAAAATCAATATTTATACTTAGTTAACTAAGTTTATAAGCTTTTTAGCAAAATACATATAAATTTTGGGTAAAATTGTTTAAAAGTCGGAACTTTGCCTGAAATTTGTTAGAACTAGTTTTGTTTATAAAATTATCGATTTATATTGCATCTTATACTGAATTCAAAGCACGAATCACATTTTACATGAAATTTGTTCAACTGAAATTGCCTATAAATTTGGATTTTTTTTAATTGTGTTCCAAAAACACACATTATTTATTATTTACGAACTTATTTAACCTTCTCCTAGTGGAAAATTGTCCAAAGAATCCGAAAAGGCATTCCGTTTTCCGATTCGAAATCATGTTCATTGAGAAAATCAAGACACTTTGAGAAGTTTAAAATAATGACTTTCATCAACATTTTTTGAATTATAGTTAACTAACAATTTAAACTTCTCAAAATTGCATGAAAACTTCTTCTTGAGGTACTTTAAACACTTCTCTACCACGGTCAGTATGATTCTAAACAATTCCGTACGTATTTTAATTGTACTCTTCATTTTGCGGAAAAATCTCAAACCTATCAAAGTCACCCCGGCTATCAAAGTCACCCCGTTTTACGGTACCTTGCTAAAATGTATAACAAGTCGGTTTTTCTCTCAAAAACCACCTTTTTTTTCAATCTTCCGGAAATTATTAAAAATGTTTTTTAGCTAAACTTTTGAGTACTTAACCAAACTTGCTGATTTTGAATAGAGACCTATCGGAACCCAAGACGGATTGACTATTAACAGCATTGTCGTTAAATTTAGTGGAGTTTGAGCAAGAAGTAAGATGATTTTTTTTTGTTCTGGTCGATCAACTCAATTTTGATAAAAATAATAAGAAACAAATAATTTGTGAAGAAATATTTTTAGCGTCGATTATCCGACGTTCCTTTAAAGACAGATAATCGAACTTCAGATAATTTAAACTTCGGATAGTCGAGGCTTCAGATGATCGAGTCTGTACTGTAGAAAGTGTATGCATAGACTGCTAACTCGAGAGCATTATTCTCTCGATGACACTACATATTTCTCTCTCAATCCAAATCGTGATAATTTAACTCACGACTTTGTACTTTGTACGCACGTGGTATGCTTTACAAATATCAAAGATGACTTAAAAAATGATGAATTCTTTTGCATTAAAGGACTCATCTAAGACCAAAATCCAAAGCAAATTCAAAGAACTTATCCATCATCACTCATAAAAACTACAAAATCCCACAACCCCTAATCGGCAACAAAAACGCTTGCCACGAAACCATCATTCTTTATATTCCGCAACCATCTCCGAACATCATCTCTCCATCAAGGCTCACACAAACATTGCCGTCCACGTCATCGCAGCGCCACCCAAAGTCCTACATATCAGAAATCCCAACCACATTTGCATCTTTTTCGCACAAAACTCCAGTTTTTTTTTTTGCTCTGTCCCTTTTGGCATCCGAAGAAAATCGATACCCTGGCAAATACACACATACACACTCAAGCGAAAAAAAACACGCAAAAATGTATCCAGTTGGGTGCACTGAAAAAAAAATCAACGTGCAACCGCGTTGTATGCATCGTATTAACGACACGAAAAAAACACGTTAAGAAAAAGAGGAGGAAAAAAAATCAGTGTGTCCCACAATACCTTTTCTCGTGGAAGATTTTTCGCCTCTCTCCTTCTGCCAGGTTCTTAAATTCCCGACGCAAACCCGTCCTGCAGTCGTCGTCGAGCTGCATTCACACCAACACACCGCAAAAAAAATGTATACAAGGAGAAAGAAATTCGAAACTGTGCTACGCGACGAAGAAGAAAGGCCCACACTAATACAAATGTGCGCGCGCGAGAGTTTTTACTGAAGCACACGCAGACACACACACACATAGGGGGATAGGAAGAACGGTTCTTTTCTTGTTTCGTTTGGTTCGTTCGATGTTTCATCCAGCATCCACCAAAGTGATGGTGAACGAACGACGAGGGTGTTTCTTTTGCTGGAATCAACATCGGAAAGTTGAAAACAACAACAACAACAAAAACTGCTGCTGCTTCTCATGTTGGAAAGCTACACACATACTCAAAATTAATAAAATTGATTAAAAAGTTGTCCCCGCCGCCGCAAATTGAATGCAATATTCTTGGTTTTGGCGACCTGGGCTTGTAATAATAATCAGTAAATCCAATTATTTAATTAATTTCGAAGCCAATCAGGCACTAGGCCATGAAAAATTGGATACCGAGCAGCTCACACGCCAACCACAAATTGGAGGCTGGGTTTGGTTCCCAGTCGAAACATTTTTTGTTGTGGTCGGCATAAAGTCAATTTGGCGAGACCACAAGTTCGATCGGGTGATCAATGTCTTGGAAAAATAAGCTAGAATTTGTTTCGAATTATGTCAGCTAAATCCTATGAATTCAATATGTCAATTTCATTCAGTGTTGTCAGGTTTTAATTGGAATTCCAAGAATAAATTCTGTGAACAAATTCCTGATTTCAGAACATGAAAACAGTTTGATGTTGTTATGTTTGGCCCTTTCGAAGACTAACCCTAGACCTAGAACAAAGAAATTTGAACACGGAGAAAAATGAGTTCCCAAAATCGTGAACAAGTGTTCATGAATTCGGGAACTTGGAACAAAGTGTTTAAATTTTCATGAATAAAATCTGTCAAAAATTGCATTAAAAGTGTATTTCGTACTGACAGCTCATTCCCAATCGCTGAAAACTGTGAGAAATCGGCAGATTTATCGCCACTGTTTTTCATCACCCTTTCCCAGCCCAATGTTGGCCACTTGTGCAAGAACTTTGGCGTCGTCGTCGACATCGTCAGTCACGCCAATGCAGTCAGAGGGGAAGCAAAAAGGTGAACTCTGTGGGCTTTTTGATTTGATAGATCTTGGGGAGAGTCGTTGAGAGTCGGTACCATTACCGACTAAGCCATGAAGCGCCGCTCCCCCCAGAGCAGCTTTGGGCCGCGATAGCGATCTCCGGTCTGGCATCTCGTCGAACGTCTTGAGTCGACGTTCGTCGGCAGCTCCTCCAATCATTGCTCCATCCGCGTCCGCGTCCAAAGTGATGCTGTGGCGAGGCCTCGCAGAGATAATGATGTGCTACTTACGGAGAAGGCCCCACGACGAAGACGACGACCAAGATCTACAAAACGACCTCCGTCCGCCCTAGCGCAAGCCTTTAGTTGGCCTAGGTTGGATTGGGTAGTTGGCGATTGCCCGAACCGTGTCAGTCTTCCTGCCCACGATGAGCTTTTGCTCGGGCCCAGGCCACACTAAACGGTCCGTTTTTCATTAGTGACGTGCGCGAGGAGCAGTGCGGTAATTTCTAGGTTTTGTTGAAAAGATGGCCAAATTACAAGGTGGCTGCTTAAAGGAGAAAATTTGGGAATAGTTCAGTGGTCCCAACCATTAAATTGTGTGTTTCCAACATGTTTTAGCTTAGATTAACGCATTTATTCAAAATTGATAAGATTATTTTTTTTAATGAAGAAATTTTAATTTCTGTAACTTTCAGCATGGTTCTAAACAAGAGTGGTGCACAGCAAAAAATCCGATGGTAAAATCGCATGCAAAAGCATGAACATCACCTTCGTCAAAACAAACACTTAATATTACACGCTGCATGTAGAATTTTTGTAAACACAAAAAAAAAGTTGCAACCGACGGGATTCAAACCCAGCACCTACAGTAAGAACTGGCGCCTTAGCCCGCTCGGCCATTAGACCGATGAAAAATGTAAAGGATAAACGTATATGTGAGCTCCACATTTCGGTCAAGTAGGTTTCCCATACTGATGGGCTACATATGTAAAATTACACAGAACTTCATAGAATCATGCAAAATTTATTTTACACCCAAGCCTTTTACCAGAGTTCCCAAATGAACCGGTTAGGCTAGGTTCACCTATAAACTTGGTTCGGCTTAAGCCTCCCTTTGTGGTTCAATCCTGGTTCAGTGAACCATGAACCATGGCTTAAGCCAGGCTAACCAGGCTAATGAAAACCATAGGAATAATGCACTGTAACAAATCTTATAGTGTAGCAATGTTACAATGTAACATTCATTACACCGCATCATTCGTTACACCGCATCATTCGTTACACCGTAACATTCGTTACACCGCATCATTCGTTACACCGTAACATTCGTTACACCCTAATATGGTTACACCGTAACATTGTTGCACCACAACATTCGTTACACCGTTATATTCGTGACACCGTAACATTCGTTACACCGTAACATTGTTACACCGCAACATTCATTACACCGTAACATTGTTACACCGTAATATGGTTACACCGTAACATTGTTGCACCGCAACATTCGTGACACCGTGACATTCATTACACCGTAACATTGTTACACCGCAACATTCATTACACCGTAACATTCATTACACCGTAACATTGTTACACCGCAACATTCATTACACCGTAACATTGTTACACCGCAACATTCATTCCTTACACCGTAATAATGTTACGGTGTAACAATGTTACGGTGTAACAATGTTACGGTGTAATGAATGTTACGGTGTAACAATGTTACGGTGTAACAATGTTACGGTGTAACAATGTTACGGTGTAACAATGTTACGGTGTAACAATGTTACGGTGTAACAATGTTACGGTGTAACAATGTTACGGTGTAACAATGTTACGGTGTAACAATGTTACGGTGTAACAATGTTACGGTGTAACAATGTTACGGTGTAACAATGTTACGGTGTAACAATGTTACGGTGTAACAATGTTACGGTGTAACAATGTTACGGTGTAACAATGTTACGGTGTAACAATGTTACGGTGTAACAATGTTACGGTGTAACAATGTTACGGTGTAACAATGTTACGGTGTAACAATGTTACGGTGTAACAATGTTACGGTGTAACAATGTTACGGTGTAACAATGTTACGGTGTAACGATATTACGGTTTCAGCATACTACGGTGTAACAAAGCTTGCCGTTTAGCCTAACATTCTTTGATCAGGTTCAAGCCAGGTTCAAGCCTGGTTCAAGCCAATGGTTCATTTTGGCTAGCCTCGCCTGGTTTGAACCAAATGAATCATGGCTCACGGCACTCAGTGAGCCTGAGCTGACGATGCTTGCCGACGTGTGGTGTGAACCTGAACCAGAAAAATTAACCTAGCCTAGCCGATGGCTTAGGCTCGTGGGAACACTGATTTACACGCAGCTGGATTACTACTTTATTTGCTGTGTGCTTGAAAATGGTTAAAAAGATTTGTTTAAAAAATCTAGATTTTAAGGATTTCGAAAAGATAACCAAAATCTATATGTTGTCTTTTTTCCTTTTTTTTTAATTTTTATCTAACATAGATCTAGGGTTTTTTCTCAAAATTTATTTTCCCTAAAAAAAACACCCAGTTAGCAAAAACGTAGAAATATGTATCCTCCCTGCAAAGGCTTATGAATTGATCTCAGTTGAAGGTTCTCCAAATCTCTGAATTGCAAATGTAACATCCTGGAGCAGAACTATTAAATTCTAATAAAAACACAATTGAATCAAAAATAATGTTTTTTGCAATTCCGTCGTGAAACTACTTACTTTTCCTGTCATTCTTGAACGACGAAATAGCCTACTTTTCTGTACCAAAAATAACAGAATCGAATAGCAACACTTTTCAAAATAAATGCTGAAAAGTTCTACTTTTCAGCACTGAAATGGGTGCTGAAAAGTTGAACTTGTCAGCACTTGTTTTGAAAAGTAACACTTTTCAACATTTTTTTGATTCGAACGATTTATTGACAAAATACATGAAAATTTGACATAAAATTTCACTCAATGGGTGTTTTTCGGAATTGCAAAAAATGTTGTATGGAACTCGTTGCAAAACTTGATTTTTTCAGCACTCGTGGTATTTATCCAACTCGGTGAACCTCGTTGGATAAATGTACGACTCGTGCTGAAAAAATCCACTTTTTGCAACTTGTTGCATAAACTACTATTTTAAACGTTGAGAACTTCTGTAAGGTTTGGTTATATGCTGAATTTTATTTAAAATTTCATTAAAAATGTTTGTTTTAGAAAAATGAAAATTAATAATCAATATAAATAAAATAAAATAATAGTCTAGGAGGAAATCTAACAACATAGGTTAAGTACCATTGCTGTAGCAAATCTCAGCAAATCTCCTGATTTTTTATTATATTATTGTTTTTTTTTTGAGAATGTTTTAGATGTTTCAGGTCCTTTTCTAGATAGATTTAAATATAAAAAAGAAGCGATGCATTTGTCAAAAATAAAATATTCAAAATTATTATTTCGACAAGTAATCTCTAGTTTTATGTACTTCTCAAAATAATTTTCCTAAAAAGCATTAAACATATTTTTTTAAAAACTCAGATATAAAAAAATAAATATGTACCCTCAAAGTTTCTAAATAATCAGAGACAAAAAAAAAGTTGGCTCAATCTTAACAAGGTTGCTAAAAAAAAGAAAACTAAAAAAAGAGGCCTTCTGAAAAAACAACATATTATATTAGAAACAATAATTTGCGTAAAATCTAAATATTTTCTTACCAAAAAAAAAAAAAAAATTAGCAATGCTGTAAAATTTTATGAATTTAAATGTTTATTTATTAATTTTTTGAGTTGTTTAAAAAATATGTTTTTAAATATATTTGATGAATTCGGAAGAGGAGTGTTTATTTTTAAAAATGTTTCCAAAAGACTTAATCATCCATAATGTTGCATGTTTTATATAAGAAAAAAAAACTAATGGGAAAAAAATAGAAAAGATTTCGTTAACGATTTGATGCCGTCGACAAAGCAGTAGGTTATGATTAAGGCTTTTTTAGTATAAACAGGTTTGTAGGATATAGATTTGCCTATTTTTTTTTTGGTTTTAAAGTTGAATTATCTAAATACGTATTTTTTGCCTTATTTTTTATGTTTTAGGAACTAAAAAGGCATTTTTTGCTGGTGCAAAATCATGTACCAGAACCATACATTTTTGAAAAAAATGTTGGAAAAAATCTAATATATTGTCGAAAAAAATTTAAAAATTCGGATAAATCATATTATCACTCGAAAATGTGCACTGTTTTCAAATTATCAGTATATTAAGTGAAATTTTTCGTTTTTTTTAACATTTTGCAAATATAAAATACTTTGCGACGTAAAAGCAATCCCTCCAAAATATATTTTCTATAAGTTGAGAAAATTTGCTATAATTTTCCTATTTTGAATTTGTTGATTCCTTTTTTGAGCTGATGCTTTTAAAATATAAGTTTTATGAAAACTTAGTTTTTTTCAGTGTCATCTAATTTGCTCTTGAATTCCATCTAGCGATTTCTTGGAAACTATGATAGGCAGGGCAATTTTTGTGAAATTTCCTGCTCTTTCCAATAAAAATTGTATTGAAATCTGCCCAACATTTGAAAAGGATAAAAATAAATGTTTTAGCCCTTTCAAAAAGTTATTCCTGATAATAAAATTTCGAAATTATATTTCTTGGAAGGAGCAAAAATGTTCTCAAATGTGGCTTTTTTAGTCCCCTAAAACATAAACAAATCTGGCAAATTTGAAAATACATATTTTTGGATTTCAACTTTTTATGATAAAAAGTCAAATTAAAGATCAGGATTTTTTCCGTGTACCGGTTTGTTCAGACAAGTCCCAATCATAACCTACAACTCTGCTGAAGACACATAATCGATCAAGAACACGTGGAAAACTATAATATTTACAATATTTATGTTTTCAAAGACAAGTTTAGAATGATAAACTTGAAATAATATTTCAAATATTGGGAAAAGTGGACAAAACGAATTCTTGACATCAACTTGAATTTCGTACTAAGTAAAACATACTGAAAACAGAAAATTTCTGAGCAGTCACCCTGTAGCTTCTAGAGGTCTGAAGCTGCAGAATCTCGCCGTCGTCGTCAACATCCACAGCTCCGCCGTGGAGGAAGTTTTGAAATTTTCCTCCAAAACAGAGCAGCAGCAGCACCAAACCTAGCGGACGAAACATCTTGATTGGGGGCTCTGCCGGTCGTGGGTAAATTGGTGATTGCTTCTCGCTGCTTGTTTTTCTACACAACTTCCCTCCCTCAATCTGGGGCTCGCTTTTTTTTTCGCCCTCAACAACTTCAATTTGGCTTCTTCCCCTGGCCCCGATTTCGGGCCCGCGTAGGGTACTTTCATTCTTAAATAGACTTTTTTGTTGTTTGATGTTATTTCTTAAAGTTTTTTTTTCTTCTTCTGCTTCTATTGAGTGGGTTCCTCAACTCCACTCGAGGTTTGTAATGCACGTCATCGCATGTACGCATGTACACGTGAAACTTGAGCTAGTCTTGAGGTTAAATTACGACGACGACTCACCGAAACTTTGAATAATGGGCCTCCCCCCACAAAAAAAACAACTCCGCGGTCGAAAATTAGAGTATAGACCCTGGGCCTAGCTGGGGTAATGGGCTCTCTACAAGAAGGCAGTTAAGACGCAGAGGAAACTCGAATCAACTCGAAAATCAACCAAGCGCGTAGAACATGCAAACCGTTTCTAACCAACGAAAAAACGTTTCCAAAATAGGAGGAAGGTAGACACCGACTAGTTTTGTGAATGATCGTGTTGTTGTTTTTTACGGGGAGGGGTTCAAATTACCCTAGTTTTACTAGCTTTTTTGGAGTGTGTGCACCCCGGCAGAATATGGATCTTGGGTCGCGGTAATTTCCGACTCATAAATGTATGCCAACAAGCACAAAAACAACAACAACCATGTTCGTTCGAGTGTCTGTTTTTTAGAGCTGAGAATGGGCATTGTTTTTTGGGGGTAAAACTTTGATGAAGATACACCGCGGCGAGGAAGTACTTGAAGGTCTTGTGGCGATGAAGGGGATTGTCGTCGGTGTACTACATGGGTTGTCAATAGAGGGAGGAGGAAGTTCACACACGTAATCAGAGTGTTTTCGTGAATGTTGCTTCCGATTTGTTGACGTAGGACGACTGAATTTGGAGAGGGGTATTTTTGGAGATTGTTAGCCTATAATTTTTTAACTCAAGTACAGTACTTAATTAAATAACTTGTAACTATCAGAAAATGACTGTCCAAGTTTAATAATAAAGTTTCATTATTCCTTCCCAATAAACGTCCAACTCCAAGCGAAACTTATTTGGGACAACCGTGAAGATTTTCCCTTGTCCTCTTAAAAAAGTGGAGCATCAACACTTCCCGTCTTCCTTATCCCTGGTTTTTGGTTAAGATGAGAGCGGGTGTCAATGAAATTAGCCAAAATTAGGTTGATTGGAAATCTAGATTGAAATAACATTATTCAAACCAAAAAAAATATTTAAATTTATTAAATTTTTTGATGACAATTCTGTCAGGTTAAAACAGCTTTTTGAAAACATGGCTTCTAAGTAGTTTTTTGCTGGCCTAACTGGTTTTCTGGTTAGATTTACCAGTTTTGTATTCCGGGATGTTTTATTTTTTATTCAAACATCTTTCGTAGAAAGGCGAGACAAAATTCGTCCTAAATTCCAAGCTGTGCAATTAATGAACGTGTTGCACTTTTACTCGGAAAAATCGCTGCTCCCTTCAACCAAAAGGCCGCCAAGCCCCACTTAAGAAAAAAACCCTCTCATCCCAAGTGACTTTAATTCATCGCCGTTGATCCACGGTTCTTCAAAGGTGTTTGTTTTTTTTAGTCTGACACTCACTTTCGAACCTTGGTCGTGATTTTTTCCCATGATCACGCCGCGCGGCTTTCTTGGGCAAATCTTAATCAACTCTCGAAGGCCCCTCTTTTTGCTCTCTTCGTTTAGGATTTTGCACGGTTGAGGCCGGCCTGTGGCCTCTCCAGACAAAAAGAGAAAGAGATTGGCGGTTTTTCCTCAACCTTGATTAATCCACATAGCAGTAGGTCAACCCGATTAGAAGGCGCCATTGTGGACACAGGAAAAAAATCTAAAATTTCAAACATTTAAAATTTGAATTTTTAGATTTCACTCTTTTTGTTTTGATTTTCTCAAAAAAAAAAAAAACTATAAAAAAAAATATTTTGTTTAAGGTGCAGTGAAAGTGACTATCAATTTCAGCGCCCCCCCCCCCTCCAAAAATGCCCTCAAAAGTGAGCTTTATCCATCGCTAGACCAGCGTCGTTGACGCGCGTGCCAGCCAAGTTTGAAAAAGTCTAATCGACGAGGGAGTTTGAGTGCCTGGCTGGACAAAAAAGAGCCCTAATGATAATTGCACACTCTTCAAAGAGCAGGGGGAGAGAGCGAGCCTAAATTGCATTATGACGCCCAGGCACCACTTTCTAACACTTTGGCCGGGGTCGAATTAAGTTGACACGGATTTGGGGCTCAAATGAGGAGGAGGTGGAAGTTGTTTCCCCCAGATGGGAAATCGAAAATTGGTTTGTTGCTTAGACGCAAAAGGGCGCCACCATTAAAAGGTGGCAGGAACGCTGACCTTTTTGGAAGTTTGTTCCTGGTTGGGGAAGGTTGCTAAATGTTTAGTGGTGAAATTTAATTGAAGTTGAAATGGTTTGGCTAAGTACATTAAAAATTTTCGCAGCTTTTTTTAAATTAAATACTAAATTTAAAAATGAATTCCTGAAATCAGGACAAAATAATATTTTTAGAAACGTAATATTTCAACACCTAAAATCACTTTTCATTCAGTTTACAATATCATTTCAAAGTCGACCCAATACAGTTTTGAAAAAACAAATTCGATTCTTGTTTTAGGTTAGTTTTACAATTTATAGCAAATAATTTTCAAATTGTTTTCTTGCCAAAACCATTTTTTGATAAAAACAAAAAAAACTTATTTTTAATGAAATTTAAGAAATTTTTAATTAGAATAATAGCGTATGCAAATCCTAAAAAAAACGAAGTTGACTTTATTGCTGTCGGCCACCATTGCTAGTACCAAACACTAGTGTCTTCCTTTTTATCTACAAGGACTTCGCCGCCCTGGGCTCCTAAGTGTATGAAAGTATGGCACGGAGCGACGGCGCCGAATACCCATATTTACACAAAGAATTTTAGAGCGCCCGCCGCGGGATTCGAACCGGCGACCTCTGGATTGGAGTCCAGTGCGCGGTCCGATTGATCCACACGGGCGGGACAAATCCTATGTGAAGATTATTTTCATAATTTCTCACAAGACTTATCCACAATTGACAGCCAACGAAATCTACTAAATTGATGTCATAAGTTTACGAATTTGAAAATATAATACAACAGTATTATTTTTTTAATGACCCCAAACATGTTCAATATGATTATCAAATATTGAAAACATTGAAGTTTAAAAAAAATGGCCCCTGATTTTTCTTGTGAACTCTGAAAAATATGTGCAGTGGCCACATTATTATTCAATTAATCAAAATGGTTTAAGTTGGATTTTGTTCTGATTCTGAATCAAAGGTCTGGATAAATAATTTTCAAGAGATTCGAAAAATCCTTTTACCAAAAAATAACTAAGCATTAATTTTCAATAAATATTTTTTAATCAAATAAAAAATTAAAAATAAAAAAATATAAAAAAATCAATTTACTGTTAAATTTTCAATGTAAAAAATGCTGTCCTAAGAAAAAAAAATCCAAATGCAATAAAATTAATGCATCATTCAAATGTTGCTAAACTTACCAGTTCAATTTTTATTTAAAGCATTTCTAAGGTTTTTTAAAGTCCTTTTAGGCTATTGTGTTTTACATGTTAATGGGACCTTCAAAAAAACTCTAGATTTGTCCTTCGGATCTGGTCAAGGTCGAGGAAAGGCCAAAAATAAAAAAAAAACAAAAAATCAAATTCAAAGCATAGCATTCAACATTTTTAAACCAGCAATATCATAAAATTCTTTTGACATTATTGCAGTTTTAAATTGTCAATAAATTTCCAAATTTCAATGAATTTTAAGAATAATTTTTTTCTAAAAGTTTTAATCCTTTTTTCGATATTGTGGTTCCAACATTTGTATGTAGAATGATAGAAAGAGACCTTCGTTGTAATGTAATGTATTCCTAAAAGTTTACAAAAAAGTACAAGTTTTTCAACAAAAAATTGCAGTTTTTTCCCTTCTAAATTCCAGAGAAAATTTAAAAATGGACAGAGTTGAAAACTTGAATTAAAATTTGCATTAGCTTTAATTGTAGCATAAAAAAAAACTTTAAATTATCACCGATTACACAACTTTAAATTCAAAAAAATATTATTTTAGGTTTTTTGACTTCAGTTTTTTTAGTTTAATATAAGGCTGATGCAAATATTACAAGTCAAAGTTTTAACATTTCAATGAAAAAAGTGTTCTAAAATGCATTTTACATCAGTTTAGCTGTTTTGCTAAGACCCAACCAAAAAAATTTTTGATTTTGGAACTATCCATAAACCCCGTGGTTGGTCCCTTTACTGAAAATTGAAAATTTAATAACATTATTTTTTTTTTGTAAAATCCCTAACATTATTCAAAATTATTCTAAACACGAGGGAATGTATAATTTATTGATTTCAGCTGATTGGACTCAAATTTCCATTGAAATTTTGAACAATTTTTATAAAAACGTTGTTTTTATTTCTTCACAAAAACAAAAATATTTGCAACAACCTAAAAAGAAAAATAAATAAATGAGAAATTCTAGATTTTTCGAACATGTTGATTTGATAGTTAAGCTTAATTAATATTTATACTGTTTTTCCATTTCATAATATAAGAATTGAAAAAAATTGAGTTCATTTTCATTTTATCAATAAATTGTTATTTTTATTACTTTTAATAATTAATGTTGAAGGCTTTTGTTCTAGTAATCTTTTAAAAATAAAGCAATTTGATAGCTTTCCAAATTTTCACAAATTTTAATTTGTTTTTTGTTTTATTTGCTTGAAACTTTTGCTAACGATTACTTACATCAAATTAAGTCATTTTGCATAATATGTTTCTCCATGCAAATTTGTGGACTGTTCCTCGATTTTTTATAAAGTTGTTGGATGTAGTAATGACTTGGCAATCAAAAAGAACCTTATTAAAATTTGACTGAGAGCTCAATTTTCATCCTTCATTTCTCGACAAAGGAAATTTTCAATTTTTGAATACAAAATCCATCCATCTCTTGTGAATATTGTGAAATAGCTGAGAAAATTTATTTTTTTCTTTTATAAATATTGTTGGCTCAACTTTTAGTGGCTGAGATATAGCCCTTTAAAGCTTGAAATTAAGAAAAACCATGTTTTTAAGTGCTACCCAAGCTGTCCTAATTTTTCAATCTATGATATCTTGGATATCATTCTATTTTCATTGTAAAAAAGTGTAACTTTTGCGGAATTGTCTCAACACCTTGAATTAAAAAAAAAAAAAAGATTTTTAAATGACTTTTCCTTTTTTACTAAAATAAAAAGAGGAAAAACAATAATAGAGATGTTTTTTGCTTCATTTCTTTGAAAAAATACTTTCAAGAAATTTTTTTTCCCTGGAAAATCCATTTCCCACAAGCAACATACTGGATTTGGTCCACACCCAAAAATCTCAATCTCTCCCAGCAGCAGCACCAAAAGCTGTGTAACACATGTCGCACTTAGTTGCGGTTAAGTTGCAAACCACCCAGTGGAAAAATAGGAAAAAAGAAACGAAAAATCCAAACACGCGCCACCTTCTGGCCCGGACCATGTCGCCATCTGGCGACAATCGCCCCCAAAAATTGCCATTTGAAGGTGGCTGCAGACGAGATACGATTTGGGATTTGGTCGCCTTTTTCCCAAAAATGGCTTGCGGCCGGCCTCGGCTGGATCCGATTTGGGCATTTAGGGCGATGGCCGGCCAACCCAAGTGGGACTTGTTACTGATTGAGTGGGAAAGCACTTGAAGTCGGAATGACTTGGCTATTAAGGCGCCTATCTCTCTGGTTCTCTCTTTGGGTGAACCGATTTGCGGCCACATAGTTAGGATCCGGAGCCCGGTGATTGGTGAAAGTCTCTTTTCAAGGGGGTTCGACATGCTCTCGAGAAGCGTTTTCCCCGTCGGAGTAATCAAGTTGTTAATTCTTGAAAACAATTGAAAATCGCCGTAAGTGCGTCGTGCAACGCCTTAACGTCTTAAGGGGAACCGGCCTTTCGTGGAGGAGAGTGGAGTAGAGTAAAGTGTGTGCAATTCAAGTGTCAAAATTGCTACACTTCACACCGCAGCGCACAATTTGTGGCGGCGGTACTAAAGTGGACTGCTTTGCGACTGACAGATCAAAGTGACGGAACGTCATTTTGGGGGGGGCCGAAAGAAGTGCGCGCCTTATGTCGCTAATTGCACGCGGATCTTAATCTTAGAGCGGGGCCCGCGAAAAGATTTATTACGCTGATTAACGGACAAAACTGGAGCAGATCTGTCACGCAAAGCGGGACGACGGAAATCTTTTGCCTACTTTAATGTCTAAATCAGGGGTGCTCAAAGTTTTTTGAGGACGGGCCAAATTTGAAGCTCAAATGAGCGTGCGGGCCAAATTTACAAAAAGGTTAAAAGGTTAAAAAATTAAATTACGTTATTTTAATTTTAAAGATTTAATTTCTGTTATTTAAAAAAAAACAATTCAAAATAATAGAAACCACAAAATAACGGTTTTCTATCGGTATTGTTGATTTTTTATTTCAGGTATTTGAAAAAAAAGTTTTTAGCTGAATGTACTTGTGTATTCAAAAAATAATAGTTTTGCTTTTATATTTCGAAAATGTTGACATTACATGTCGAACAATTCATCTAAATGCGTAATTTTATCTATAAGTTAAGTGTGGCTAATGAAAAATCTTAAAGAGCCAGAATTTCACCATTTCAATGAAAAAAAATGTTAGAAAATGTTTTTAAGCTTCCGTATAGTTAAAATGCAATTATTATTATTATCGACACAAAAAAAATTAGCGAAAAAACATTTATTTATTTCATCGAAAATTCACTAAAATTCAAATTATTTTCAATAAACCCAAACATGCTTAAATGATTCCAAATGCAAAGGAATGCATATTTAATTAATTTCAACTGACTGCACATAAATTTATTTTTTTTTTAATTTTGAAAATATATTTTTGCTCCTGCTTTTTCGAGCCACTTTTTTAACAATGAGGGAGATGTGGATTGTTCGACGAAAGCTTTGTAAAATATTTGTAAAAAACTTGACCCTCCGATTTCCACATTTTGTCTGCCTGGATCAGTTGGTAGTCAATCAGATTCGTTATCTAACTGTTATGAGTTCGAATCCCGAAGGAAGTTCAATGACCCTCAACAGTTAATAAAAGGGTCATTATAACTTGCAAATTAATAAAAAAAACTTACATTTTTGCAACTATTACAGAATTCTACCTAAGTCAAACATGAACGTTTTTAAATATTTCCAAAAATGTTTGATGAAATATTTACTACTTTCACTCACATTGAAACGTGTTTTGTTTTAATTGTAATTTTTTTTTTCGAGCAAATTATTATATCCTAAAGTGGGGATCAAAATATTGATATATCATGAGTTTTTTTTTATTAACAAAAAATAAAAGTTTAAAATACACCTTAATGTTGAAAAAGTATAAAATCACTTTACAAGTGGTCAACGGGCCATTTTACATGATCATTCAAAATAGGTCCGCGGGCCATAAAATATCACCTCGCGGGCCACGTTTGGCCCGCGGGCCATACTTTGGTCACCCCTGGTCTAAATTTAAAGCGCCGCCGCCGACGGAATTATGTGCGGCGACGACGACGCCGTTGCAGCGATTTTAATTGGCCGAAATTCCGGGTCCGTACCGTGTTAGATCTCTCTGAAGTTTAAATCATGAGAACGATGTGGGATTAGCTGGCAGTTAACTGTTTGATATCTACATTTTGTTTGGCGAGGAATTAACCGAAAAAATAAACAGCAAATTTCTCAAATGCTGCACCCAAAGGAAAAAAATACTCCAGACATTGTCATCCTGGTCATCAAATGAGAGCTTATCTGTCAAAATATACATCAAACGCGACTGACGCTTTTTCCGTGCATAAATTTGACAGCGATCTGCAGTCCTCACCAATACACTTATACAGTTGCTTACTCAATCCTCGTTCGATTGAGTTTTTGCAGAATCTATCATAATTTCAGTTGAGCGTTGCAAAAAAAAGCATTTGTTCGCAGAAATTTAAAATCCAATAATAAAACAAGCCTTTTCCCTTGAAAGTGCCACTTTCGACACATGTACCACGGAAAATTAATCCATTTCGATCAATTTCATCAGAATGAAAGACCCATCGTCAAACAAACAAACTTCCGACAGCAGCTTCAGCAGGTTCTCAGCTTTCATTCCGACGACGTCGGCGGGGTTCAAGCAGCTCACACATGCCAAAAATTACGTCATTCATCGACTGACATAAATTTTCGGCTAAACGAGCTTCCAACCCGGGGCATGCCAGCAGCAGCATGAAGGGGGTTCTACTGTTTGAAATTGGTCAAATTACACAAACCATCAGCGGGCGAATTAGTGCAGACACGAATGTATTTATATAATGGAGAGCTTATAAATATATATTTTATGATGGACACACGCAATCTAAACATACTCGTTATCAGGGCTCAGCGAAATTTGCATGATTAGACATGGTTCATCGGAAAATGACAGCACTTTATTTGAAAATGATGAAAAAAGCGCTATTCTGATAGAATCTCACTTGCTTCCTTAATATTAAAAAAATCTTTTTATACACCCATACCAAACTCCACTGCAAGTCAATGTTGAGAAAGCTGCTGACATTCATTTGCAGCACTAATGCAAATGGTTGATGAGATAAAAAAGAGTTTAACAGCGAGGACCACCTTTGGCGTACTTCCTCTCCTCTACCAACTAGCTCTCGTAGCTCAGAGGTAAAGAGAAAGGCTATTATCCAAAGGGCTTGCGTTCGGAACTCGGTGTAGGCCGAAAGTTTTTTTTGTGTTCAGATGCATACATTTTTATATGCTTTTTATATGAAAATTTTGTATTGGCAAGGTCACTTTGAATGTAAAAGCGTCGTTTTGTGATAGCCCTTTGCAAAGCCTCTGGCAAATTTTGAGCTTGAGAAATTTTAGCTTTGGAAATCAATATTTAATCTACCAAAGCATACCTTAAAATGTAATAATTTTTATTTGAATAATGCTATTTATAATATTAAAGACTGTCAGAACAAATGACTGACTTTTGAATAAAATTACAGTCGACTGCCTGGCTGTCGATCATCTTGATATAAATATTGCTCCATCTGTCAATTTAATTATCAGTCCTTTCAAAAGCATGTTTTGATTTCTTCGCTCTCTAATGTGATACCTCCCGCTCTCGACGGTCCCTTCAATATCGACACAGAGAGAGTCCACTGTATTTCTAAATTTTAAAATCTAGCCCAACATTTCAAAATGTTAAAAATAAATGTTTTAGTCTTTTCAAATAGTTATTCGTGATTATGAAATTTAGAAAGACTTTTTTTGAAAAGAGCAGAAAATTTAACGATTTTTTAACAATTAAAATCGGTCCCAAAAAACGAAGGCTTATGGGCAAAACTGAGAAAATATATTTTTTCCTGGTATTTTTATCTTTGCACGGTCATCTGCAATGTTTAAAAAAAAACAAATTAATAGTATTTTTTTCAAAATATGCCACTTTTATTAAAAAAAGTTGCCTTAAGATAGCTATGCATAACTTGAAAACGGTGCATTTTATCATAATTTTACTAAACTACCTTGATTGCAAATTTGGTTTTACATAAAAAAAATTAAACATAGGTTTTTTTATATTTTTATTTATTTTTTAAACATAAAAAAATTATATATTTACTTATGTATTTTTTTTTAAATCGCTATTTGAATATAGCAGCTTGATCTAAAATTTTTGCTCACTCTGGAATTTTCTTTGAAAAGATGGTCTGTCCCCTAAAACGTATTAAAAATGAAATAGTTTTTTTTTTAATAAATTTTCAGTGACAATAAGTGATATAAAAAGCTAGCAAAAAAAATCTTTGTGCCTTTTTTTTCGGTGTAGTCCTCAACCATAGCTACAACTTTGTCCACGACACCAAATCGATCAGAAAATTCCTTCAAAAGATACAGATTTTTGATTTTTTTTTTAAACTACCAAATTTGTATGGAAATCGATTGATAAATGCAAAAAAATGGATTTTCGAATTCTCTGAAGATAACTTTATTAAATTCGTTCCACACAAGTGATTTTCAAGTTTAAAAAAATTAACCTTATTGTTATCTTATTAAAACAACTTTTTAAAATAAACTACTTCAAACTAACTTCTGGTAGACTTCGAAAAATCTTATTAACTAAAAAAATATTTTTTTTTTGAAAATTTTACCAATTCAAAAGAATCAGGGTCATACAAATTTCTGCATTTTTACTCACAAAAATATCAAAAAGTTACGTATTTTTATAAAATCACTAACGAAATATTTGCGGTTTGGGTAACAAATATCGTATGATTTGTAATTTTCATAGCTAAATTTATGATTTCAATTTCAAAACTGTAACTAATGATTTTAAGAGTATTTTTTGAAAAATAAAAAATAAATGGTGCAATGTGAATTTTTTAGTATTTTACACTACAAACTCAAATTGAGTAAAAATCCATATAAAATTTTGTGACATTTTGAACCCGTAGGCATATTATGACAAATTTAGTCTTTTAAAAAAATGCGATATTTTGTGAAAATTTGACTTTTTTACACAAAAAAAAACTGTACGGCAGTTTGTATCCAGATAATATTTCACGTCATTTGATTTAAAGTGCAAATCTTTTCAAAATTTCCCAATAATTGATATCCAAATTACAAATAATGAAAATTTTAATATTTTGAAAAATACGAATTTGGTTAAATTTTGTATAAGTACGGTGACGTTGTTGCTTAAAAAAACATATTCAAGCTTTTTACAAACATCATTATTCCAGGCTGATTTTTTTAAAGGTCAATTAAACAAAATTTTGTTTTATTTTTGCTGTTTGGGTGGATTTAAAAAAAACTCTAGCTTTTTTTAGTTTTTCTTGAGTGTTAATTGTTTTACATTAGTTCAATCTTATGTTTTATTTAGTCAAGCAATTTTATTTATAATGCAAACATTCGGATTCAACGAGTTACATTTTTGCATAAATAAGTATTTACGATTTTTATGGAAAAATCGAAGGTTAATTGTGAATAATTTTAATTTATTTTCGCAATATTTCTGATCCCAGACATAAAGAAAAAAAAATATTTTAACTTCAATTTTTTTAAAAGTTTGATCGCTTTTGATTTCTCACCATCGATACAAGTATATGCCAAATTATACAAAAGATTGATAAAACAGTGTTATCACTCACTAAGCATCTTTATATCGGTATTTGAATGACTCTGAAGATTTGGCAATCCTGCCATTCAATTTAACCATCTTATAACGATTTATAGAACTTCTAAAGCAAATGCTGGTAATTACTTATTAAAATGATATTCCGAACTGTATAACTGGATTGCTTTTCAAGAGATCTAACAGATGAGTCATACACGTTAAAGTTTTGACAACCGTCGCTACTTTAGTCAAATTGATTGTAAAGCCTGATGGAAATCACATCTACGCTTTTCTTAACCTTCCTACGGTATTGGGGTCCTTTTCGGCCTTTTTGAAAATTAAATTTGCCATAACTTTTGTTATATACATGCTAGAGCCTTCAAATTTTCTGACATTAAATTTATAGTATAAATACAAATTTCACAAAACAAATAAATCTCGGACGACCCCTAGGGGAGCGTCCATAACAAAAGTTACTTTAAAGGTATTGGGGTCCTTTTCGACCCCAAACTTTAAAAAATCGTCAAAAATCCAGTTTTTGACCGATTCCGGTTCTTTTGGTCACAACTGAAAGCTTAGAACGTCCCCTTTTCGAAACCGACCCGGAATACCGGATTTGGTCACTGTGGCCACCGGGAATCGGCTACAACCGAAAAAAGGCCTTTTTGAGACCCCAACTTTGACGACCTGTATCTCCGGCAAATTTAAACCAATCAGGATGCTCCGGGTTGCATTCGACAGGTATATACCTGTACTTTGACCACAAATATTAATATCAGGGCCAGGTGACCTACCGGTTCTGGAAATCCGGAACATCCGAAAAGTTCATATTTTACTCTTTTTCACGTAAATGTGATACCAATACTCTCTTGATAGTTGAAATTGATCCATAAAACTTACTAAAAACACAATACACGATTGCCAGAACCACTCTGGAGTGTTAGTGGCCACTTCCGGGTAACCTGGAACCGGTTCCCGGGTACCCGATGAACGGCCAATTTGATTCTTTTGTTGAAAACCCATCATGTCGCATATCAAACTTCATGAATTTGAAAGATATGTCCATCTTTTGCCGTTAATCGCTGAGCCATCCTGGCCAATCTGGAACCGGTTACAGGTGGGCCCTTGGGGACACTACCGGAATATGAGAGAAACCCTATCATCCGACATATCAAACTTCATGAAATTGAAAGATATGTCAATCTACGGTCATGCCAATGTTCGCTGACTCATCCTGGCCAATTTGGAACCGGTTACCGGTGGCCCCTTGGGGACACTCCCGGAATATGAGAGAAACCCTATCATCCGACATATCAAACTTCATGAAATTGAAAGATATGTCAATCTACGGTCATGCCAATGTTCGCTGACCCATCCTGGCCAATCTGGAACCGGTTACCGGTGGCCCCTTGGGGACACTTCCGGAATATGAGAGAAATCCTATCATCCGACATATCAAACTTCATGAAATTGAAAGATATGTCAATCTACGGTCCTGCCAATGTTCGCTGACCCATTGTGGCCAATTTGGAACCGGTTACCGGTGGCCCCTTGGGGACACTCCCGGAATATGAGAGAAATCCTATCATCCGACATATCAAACTTCATGAAATTAAAAGATATGTCAATCTACGGTCATGCCAATGTTCGCTGACCCATTGTGGCCAATTTGGAACCGGTTACCGGTGGCCCCTTGGGGACACTTCCGGAATATGAGAGAAATCCTAACATCCGACATATCAAACTTCATGAAATTGAAAGATATGTCAATCTACGGTCCTGCCAATGTTCGCTGACCCATTGTGGCCAATTTGGAACCGGTTACCGGTGGCCCCTTGGGGACACTCCCGGAATATGAGAGAAATCCTATCATCCGACATATCAAACTTAATGAAATTGAAAGATATGTCAATCTACGGTCATGCCAATGTTCGCTGACCCATCCTGGCCAATTTGGAACCGGTTACTGGTGGCCCCTTGGGACCACTTCCGGAATATGAGAGAAACCCTATCATTCGACATATCAAACTTCATGAAATTGAAAGATATGTCAATTTACGGTCATGCCCATCTTCGCTGACCCTTTCTGGCCTATCTGGAACCGGTTACCGGTGGCCCCTTGGGGACACTTCCGGAATATGAGAGAAACCCTATCATCCGACATATCAAACTTAATGAAATTGAAAGATATGTCAATCTACGGTCATGCCAATGTTCGCTAACCCATCCTGGCCAATCTGGAACCGGTTACCGGTGGCCCCTTGGGGACACTCCCGTAATATGAATGTATCCCTACCACCCGACATATCAAACTGCATGAAATTGAAAACTACGTCAATCTACGGACATGATGTTGTTCGCTGACCGTTGGTTGACATATCTTTCAATTTCATGAAGTTTGATGCGTCGAATGATAGGGTTTCTCTCATATTCTTGGAATGTCCCCAAGGGGCCACCAGGAACCAGTTCCAAAATTGCCAGAATGGATCAGCGAACAACAGCATGACCATAGATTGACATATCTTTCAATTTCATGAAGTTTGATATGTCGGATGATAGGGTTTCTCTCATATTTCGGAAGTGTCCCCAAGGGGCCACCGGTAACCGGTTTCAAATTGGCCAGGATGGGTCAGCAAACATTTTCATGACTGTAGATTGACATAAATTTCAATTTCATGAAGTTTGATATGTCGGATGATAGGATTTCTCTCATATTCCGGGAG
Source organism: Culex quinquefasciatus (assembly GCF_015732765.1). Lineage (NCBI taxonomy): Eukaryota > Metazoa > Arthropoda > Insecta > Diptera > Culicidae > Culex > Culex quinquefasciatus. Next base: position 22,058,384 of record NC_051862.1, on the reverse strand, counting down.
TGTCCCGAAGGGGCCACCGGTAACCGGTTCCAGATTGGCCAGGATGGGTCAGCGAACATTGGCATTACCGTAGATTGACATATCTTTCAATTTCATGAAGTTTGATATGTCGGATGATAGGATTTCTCTCATATTCCGGAAGTGTCCCCAAGGGGCCACCAGTAACCGGTTCCAGATTGGCCAGAAAGGATCAGCGAACAATGGCATGACCGTAAATTGACATATCTTTCAATTTCATGAAGTTTGATATGTCGGATGATAGGATTTCTCTCATATTACGGGAGTGTCCCCAAAGGGGCTACCGGTAGCCGGTTCCAAATTGGCCAGGATGGATCAGCGAACATTGGCATGACCGTAGATTGACATATCTTTCGATTTCATGAAGTTTGATATGTCGGATGATAGGATTTCTCTCATATTCCGGGAGTGTCCCCAAAGGGGCTACCGGTAACCGGTTCCAAATTGGCCAGGATGGGTCAGCGAACAACGGCATGACCGTAAATTGACATATCTTTCAATTTCATGAAGTTTGATAAGTCAGATGATAGGGTTTCTCTCATATTCCGGAAGTGTCCCCAAGGGGCCACCAGTAACCGGTTCCAAATTGGCCAGGATGGGTCAGCAAATAATGGCATAACCGTAGATTGAAATATCTTTCAATTTCATGAAGTTTGATATGTCGGATGATAGGGTTTCTCTCATATTCCGGAAGTGTCCCCAAGGGGCCACCGGTAACCGGTTCCAAATTGGCCACAATGGGTCAGCGAACATTGGCATGACCGTAGATTGACATATCTTTCAATTTCATGAAGTTTGATATGTCGGATGATAGGGTTTCTCTCATATTCCGGAAGTGTCCCCAAGGGGCCACCAGTAACCGGTTCCAAATTGGCCAGGATGGGTCAGCAAATAATGGCATAACCGTAGATTGAAATATCTTTCAATTTCATGAAGTTTGATATGTCGGATGATAGGGTTTCTCTCATATTCCGGAAGTGTCCCCAAGGGGCCACCGGTAACCGGTTCCAAATTGGCCACAATGGGTCAGCGAACATTGGCATGACCGTAGATTGACATATCTTTCAATTTCATGAAGTTTGATATGTCGGATGATAGGGTTTCTCTCATATTCCGGGAGTGTCCCCAAGGGCCCACCTGTAACCGGTTCCAGATTGGCCAGGATGGCTCAGCGATTAACGGCATTACCAAAGATGGACATATCTTTCAATTTCATGAAGTTTGATATGCGACATGATGGGTTTTCAACAAAAGAATCAAATTGGCCGTTCATCGGGTACCCGGGAACTGGTTCCAGGTTACCCGGAAGTGGCCACTAACACTCCAGAGTGGTTCTGGCAATCGTGTATTGTGTTTTTAGTAAGTTTTATGGATCAATTTCAACTATCAAGAGAGTATTGGTATCACATATACGTGAAAAACAGTAAAATATGAACTTTTCGGATGTTCCGGATTTCCAGAACCGGTAGGTCACCTGGCCCTGATATTAATATTTGTGGTCAAAGTACAGGTATATACCTGTCGAATGCAACCCGGAGCATCCTGATTGGTTTAAATTTGCCGGAGATACAGGTCGTCAAAGTTGGGGTCTCAAAAAGGCCTTTTTTCGGTTGTAGCCGATTCCCGGTGGCCACAGTGACCAAATCCGGTATTCCGGGTCGGTTTCGAAAAGGGGACGTTCTAAGCTTTCATTTGTGACCAAAAGAACCGGAATCGGTCAAAAACTGGATTTTTGACGATTTTTTAAAGTTTGGGGTCGAAAAGGACCCCAGTACCTTATGTGTGATTTTTTTTTAATACCAAGGGAAGGTTAAATTGTCAATCATGCTTTCTCACATGAATCCCATGTAAAATTTACATCCCCCTGCTCCCTTCTAATTCTAATCCCCCTTCCCATTTAAATCAAGATTTTATTTTCCTCACTCGCCTCGTATCGATTTAATTTAATGACCTATCACTCTCGACTCGCTATAGTTTCCGAGAAGGAAAGAAGGAAAGAAGCACTCTTCGGCCAAGCCCAAGCGGTTCGAAACATTCTGTGTGTCTGTGACGCAAAAACAAGTTTTCGGTCAGCAAAAGTGCGCTGCTCTCTCCCCCCGGTCGAAAAGAAAAAAGAAGCACACGCACACACATTTATCTCTTTTGCTCGAATTTAAATCTCTCTCGCTCAATTTTTCCTCTCTCTCAGTTTGATGGATGGTAATTTTGGTTACGGTTTGCGCGTACTACAAACACTCTCACACTCTAAACTGACGGCGCTTTTAGTCCGAGTGTGACCAAAAGGCAAGGAATTTAAATTACTCCAACTAACTAACTGCTGCTTGCGTTTTTTTCCTTCTTCTTTTTTACGGCTTCTCTCGCCTCCACCCTCACAAATACAAATTTCGTTTTGTTGTCCAAATTCTGGACATGATTGCCGTTGAATCGGAGAGAGAGAGAGAGTGAAGGAGGTAAACCCGGAGCGCGGGGGGGAAACCATTTGCTAATTTTATGTTCCTCATTAATAAAATATTAAAGCTACAGGCGAAATGGTTGGCCGAACTTTTTTTTTTTTGGGAGCCTGTCGGAGGAAGAAGATTTCCTAGACCCAAAATTTGGCCCCGGCGTTCATCATCGTCGTCGGGGCGGGTAGATTTGGGCCCAAAGTGAGAGAAAAATACATAAATTTGTCCGAAAAGCCCAAAAGTTTGGTCAATTTGAAGAAAGTTAGCTGTTAATTAGCACCTTGCAATTTTGTACCGCCCGGAATAATTTATTCCTAGCTGATGGACTGACCAGGGTCGTAAATTTTAGTTAGAGCAACCCAGCCAACAAACTAGCCACGGGGGTTGGGCTAGAGAGAGAGAGAGAGAGAGAGAGAGAGAGAGAGAGAGAGAGAGAGAGAGAGAGAGCGGTAGTAACTAATCAATGATCATCGAAATCCCATCGAACCTGTTGGATTGGTGGCCCCCTGGTGGAGTTCTTGGTGAAAATCTACGGCTTGAAATGGAATTTTCAAATCGCAGCGAAAGCTCCCGGTGAATTATTACCCGAACTAAATTAGGTCATTTGATTATTTCGGAAATTTATTTCCGTGCCCGAGCGCCCAAATTGGCAAATTGGATTTGGATCGGTTTCCGACTGCGTCGGAATGTCCGTCCGGCGATGAAGCTTGGAAATCTGCAGAAATAAAAACGAGTTGAAATAGCTTTATCCAAAAAAAAAAATACGCGGCAAAAAAAAATCTGTTGGCAATGGAAATCGATCAAGTAACCTTTGGCTTGATAATCCCACGCCTTTACAGGAACGACCACCATAACTCGATGAGTTTGACTGCGTTCAGAGTTGAATGACGAATTTCTGTGCGTAGATTCAAGAGTATTATGCTCTCGTTGTTACTAAAATTCTCTCAATTCAGATTGAGATCAATTTACTCTCGACGGTTTGGTGTATTAAAAAAAAATCGAAATAAAAAAAAAATGACAATTTCTGAATGCAGCTAAACCACTCAATCTATTGCACAACCTTCAACCGACTTATCACCCTCCCTAATCCGTCCCGATTACGAAACATTCCGCACGGCCGCTGCCGATCAAGCTGTCTACCGCGTTGACACTTTTCGATTTCGGATTAGATATCCGACGGCGCAGACAACTCAAGAAATGGTAGAAATTCACAACAACCATTCCGTTTGAACTCTCCTCGCGCCCGGGCATAACTGAACCGAGCTTGTGTTCCCAACATCTGCCGTTGTTTTACTTCTCACACGGTTCCGACGACTGTGACTTCGACCTGTCCACATCCATCAACTTGATCTATACGTGCCCGCGGACTACGAAGCCTGGGCGATATTTGATCCCTATCGAAGGCGCGTTGACACTGGTGGAAATTTATTGGAGTTAAAACCAGTATTGTTTAGAAAATTGACGTTTCGGTCGACTTGCGATCTTCTTCAGGGTTGCTTAAATCGAGATTTAGCCTAAATGGTCGAAAAATCGCAAATTTGAGGTTTTTTTTTTCACAGTGTTCTCCACAGAGATCAAAACAGCGCAAAAACACTGAAATCAGAGACCTAACACTACCGCGGGCGGGTCGAACGAACTAATTATGGCAGCCAGACCTGTGTGACGCGACGACTTTGGAGAAAGGGCCTTGCCCTCGCCGTCGTCAACTCATTACCGCTAGTAACAGCTCCCGGGGTTGCTCGTGGCAACCCTGGTCCACTCGGTGTGTCCCGGAGCAATTACCGTGAAAGTAAATTATCAAATTACCGCCCAAACATACCCGGACAAATGCGCCGAACTCTCGCACACAAAATGCGCCGAAAATAATAATAACAATAATAGTTATGATGATGGTGGCGGCCCCGTAACTAATACCTCGTACTAGGCGTGAGTTTAAGCCATATTTTTTTCCGGCGGGGCCCAAAAATTCGTCCGAAACCCATAAAGTTGCATTAAATTTAAAACCCGCCGACCATTTACAACGGACAACTGTGAAAAAATAGCCGCGGCATGCAACAGTCTGAACTCGTGCGGGAGGAATGCGGAGGAAACCTCTGCTATTAAATTGATCAATTTAATTATTACTCATCATCATCAGCACGTATCGGTCCATCTACCAAATTGCGAAGAGATCGGGGGTGATGCAGGGGCTGCTTGATGAGATAGTGAAGCTGCACAGTTGCAAAAATCGGAATTGACAACTCTCAGCAACTCAACAACAACTTACAACAAATCACAGCAACTCACAACGACTCAACAACAATCCACAACAACTCACAACAACTCATCAACAACCCACAACTATTCAGAGCCACTCACAACAACTTAGAACAACTCAACAACAAACCACAACAACTTAAAGCAACTCACAACAACTCAACAACAACCCACAAGAACTCACAACAACTCAAAAACAACCCACAACAACTCACAACAACTTAGAGCAATTCACAACAACTCAACAACAACACACAACAACTCACAGCAACTCACAACAACTCAACAACATCTCACAACAACTTAGAGCAACTCACAACAACTCAACAACAACCCACAACAAATCACAGCAACTCACAACAACTCAAAAACAACCCACAACAACTCAGAGCCACTCACAACAACTCAACAACAACCCACAACTAATCACAGCAACTAACAACAACTCATTAAAAAATCACAACAACACAACAACAATTCACATAAACTGACAGCAACTCACAACAACAAGAATCAATAACGAACAACAAATCAAAAATCAACAACTCAACTAAAAAAAATGAGTTGAGTTGAGTTGAGTTGAGTTGAGTTGAGTTGAGTTGAGTTGAGTTGAGTTGAGTTGAGTTGAGTTGAGTTGAGTTGAGTTGAGTTGAGTTGAGTTGAGTTGAGTTGAGTTGAGTTGAGTTGAGTTGAGTTGAGTTGAGTTGAGCTGGATTGAGCTGAGATTGAGCTGAGCTGATTGAGCTTGAGCTGAGCTGAGCTGAGTTGAGTTGAGTGAGCTTGAGTTGAGTTGAGTTGAGTTGAGTTGAGTTGAGTTGAGTTGAGTTGAGTTGAGTTGAGTTGAGTTGAGTTGAGTTGAGTTGAGTTGAGTTGAGTTGAGTTGAGTTGAGTTGAGTTGAGTTGAGTTGAGTTGAGTTTAGTTTTTGAGCTTTCCCACCGTAATTTTTCACAGTTCCTGCTCAATTTTTTTTTCTCCAACATTTTCCACATTCCGCCTTCGGGCGAAAGCTTCCCACAATGGCAGCCACTGAAAATGCCGCAGTGTAAATTGCTCAAAATATGTACCCAACTACCACCACCACCACAACCGCCAACATTGGCTAGTCACTCGCCCAAACCTACCCCAATTCATCAGTTCGCCGTTGCACTAATTAAATTCAATCCCTTTTTGTCGATTTTCAGCCCTGCACACACCCACACACTCGCGCGCGTTCCTAAAATAGGAATTTGCATTTTCCAGCTGGCTGCCAATCAGCGCAGGCAGTGTGTGAGTGGAAAATATCGAAATTTGATCGGCTTTGGTTCGATCCTACCCCACCCCCACTCCACAAATGAAGAGCCGCCAGAATTTCGGGAATTTTCACCCAAGTGGCATTTGAGGAGTTTAATGTGCTCATTTCTGGCGCGGAACAGTTCGTGGAATGCATAATTAGTGAGAAATTTGTAAAAAAAAAATGGCGCGGAACTGCGAGCATTTTAACTTTAAGAAGCTTAATGAGCTGGAAAATTGGGTAGTCAGACTCAAATTATGTGAGTAGAATGGTTAAAAGTCCCAAAAAATAATAAAAGAATCGACAAAAAAATTTACCCGGCGGGATTCGAACTCTCGCCATGTGAGGTAAAGATTTTTTACCTGCGCCGTTACCAACTGAGCTATTTTCACAATTCGGAAAACATTAGCTTATAAGCCACTACATTGGGTTTGGCTCCAGAAGTGCTTTATCAACTCAATAAACTCAATTTGTGCTTCACAAACAGTGGCGTAAGCTCTATAATGGTGATTTTTGTTTGTGCAATTCCGCCAAATGCAATTGCCCAAAAGCCCACAAACAAACCACCTTAATTTCAATACCTTTTACAAAAACCAACGACGAAAACAAAAAAAAAAACGCTGGTTGACCCCATCATCAAGCGCACTCTCCTGTTCCCGAAGTGACCTCAGTCAACGAACCGTCATCATCGGGACTCATATAATTGCAGCAGCGTCCGTCCGTCCGTCTGTGTGTATGTTATTAATATTTTCCAGCTGACCACAATCAAGCCGCGCGGGGGAAGCGACGCAAAACGGGTTCGCGTCACACACACACAGTTCGTTCCGATTCCCACACCGGTTGGAGGAAAAAGGACGCGGAATTAATTACTACACCATCGTCGGAGAATTCTTTTTCTGATGTAGAAACACTCAAAAATTCGATTTGAAAAGGTTTGAAAAACTCAAATTTTGAATTAAAAAAAAAAAAAACAATTTAGTAAATAAATAGCTCACAAAATAAGAAATAATTGATAAGAAATTACAAATAAAAAAAAATCTAAATTTAAATTTAAACAAATTAATTGCAATCGAAAAATTTTGATTTATCAAATTAATTTAAAAACTTTAAAAACACCATGATTTAGATTCAATGGGCTGATGGCCGAACGGGCTAAGGCGCCAGTCCGTACTCTTGGTGCTGGGTTTGAATCAAGTCGGTTGCAACTTTTTTTTATGTTTGCAAAAATTGTACATACAGTGTGCAATATAGTCTTTTTTTACAAAGGTGATTTTACCAACAGATTTTTAGTGTGTGTGTGTGTGTGTGTGTATGTGTGTGTGTGTGTGTGTGTGTGTGTGTGTGTGTGTGTGTGTATGAAAATCATAAAATAAAATAAAAAAAACAGGAAAAAACAGCAAAAAAAATCATCTTAAATGCAGATTTTTAACAAAATTATTAAGTAAATTTTCATATTTTAAATGCATGATCCTGAAAAATATCAATCATTCAAAAATCGTATAAAAAACATAAAACAAAAGAAAAATAATCAATAAAAAAAACTGTAAATTCAAACGTTGAAAAAACAAAACATAAGCTGAAACAATTGATTTCTTAAATTAAAAATTTAGGTAGGCAAAAAATCTCCATCAATGTTTGAAAAACAACAGATTTTAATCCTATCTGATAATCATAAAAAAACGAAATTTTGATGAATTGATGAATGAAACAATTAAACGAATTACATGAATAAATTAAAACAATTTTAAATTGAAAACATAAAATGAAGATTTTCTAAAAGTAAATTTAGTTGAACACTTTTTTTTAATGGAAATAAATAAATGCTGCTTAAAATTTGTACATTTATTATAAATAAATAAAGAAATTTTCAAGAAATATTATAATTTTTTTAAATGCTGCTTAAAATTTGTACATTTATTATAAATAATTAAAGAAATTTTCAAGAAATATTATAATTTTTTTAATCTAAAAAAATAACAATCATATTAAAACGTATACAAGAAACAGAAAATAAAAGAAAAACTTGATAATGAAAATTGTTCATTAATAACAATAATTAAAACATTTATAATAAGAAAAAAAAAGGAAAAAGAAACAAAAGCATTCAAGATCAATTCAAATATCAATGCAAGTGTTTATAATACTCAAATAAAAAAAAATTATCTATTTTAGAAAAAGAGGAAAACATTTAAAAATTTATTTCATTTTTTTAAAAGGTTCAACTAAAATCAACAAAATTCAATCTAAAAAAAACAATATTGAAAAACTTAGACATCTCAAAAACGTCAATTTTTTTCGAAAAACTTGAGATAAATTCAGATAAATTCAGAGATTTTAGAATTAAACAAACGAAAAAATATATTAAAATAAAATTAAAAGTAGGAAATAATAAAAAATACAAGTTTATTATAAGGAAAAAAATAAAAAAATAAGGCATAATAATTCAAACAGCTTGAAAATTTTAATGTAATGTTATGTTCAATCAACTGAAAATAATTTTAAACTCATTTTCCTTTACTGATATGCATGAATGTAACAGTTGATTTTTTTTTATTGTATTTCGATAACCAACCAGCACCGCAGAAAAAAAACTAATTATCAAACTTCATTTTAAAAATGTGGTCAAAAGAATCTCAAAAAAAAATTAAACATTATTACAGTTTTGCAACTACCAAAAATTTGCAAAATATTAATGAATTTATGAAAATATCTATAAAATTTGTTGAAATTTTCTGAAAAATTTGTCTTAAATTCAGATTTTCATATTTAAAAAATGAACTTGTCTTATAAGGCCGTTGCAAATATTTTTCAAAGTTTATGTCGCCCCACGCCCCCCCCTCCCCCCTTCAAAGTTGACCTGAATAAGGAGGGGGCAAAAAAAATATTTTTTCAAAAAACTTCAAATTTTAATGAAAATTATATTTTTTTTATTTTTGCCCCCTCGACATTGGTCAGAGCCGAGGGACATAAACTTAAAAAAATATTTGCAACGGCCTAAATGAATTAAAAATTAATGCATTTTAATAATCACTATTTTTTTTCATCAAGAGTTTTAAAATGATATGAAAATCAATGTTTTAATTATTGAAACAAAAAGAAAACCAAAAATTATAAACTCAAATTGATTAACTTAAACAAAAATATTGATATAGTTCAAATAGATATTTAACTATTAAAACCCAAATTAAAAATACGTTAAAAAGACAAAAGTTCTCAAAATAAAGAAATATAAAAACTTTAATGAGGACCCCCAACAAACCGTCCCCAATTTACAGTCCTCTCCAGGGTGTTCCCGAGTAGTGAAGTACGTAAAACCCCGGCGATAAAAATGGCAATATGCAAAATTGAAAATGGCACACAGGAATAAAATTGGAACAAAAAAAGACTGAAACCCGTGCCACTCTCACCGGACTCTGTATATTTCACCACATCACTCGAAGTCTGCAAAATAGAGTTTCGTTCCCAACTCCGCATGAGGGGGGAGGGATGGGACGGTGCAAATTAGTCATTCACTCAAATTAAAATCAATATAATAAATATTTATTGAATTTTTTGTCCACGTCACTTGTGCGTCGAACTCGCCGATATGAGCTTCCGGTTTCGCTTTCCAGTTGACTTGTTCGCGAAGCGAACTCCAACAAAGAACTTTATGGAGCCGGAACTCCGAGGACTTGTGTGGGAAATGTGTACCTCTTGGTGCTCAACTTGCCGCATTATTGACGGCCGAAAGTGGCCGCATTTACTTTTATTGCCGTTGGAAAATTTCGGCTGATTCCAGCGAAAAACCACAATACTTCATCAATTAGGAACTTTGGCGAGAATGGTGTGCTCCACAGATAATCAGACTTTTACGTTGATTATGTTTCTTTCAACGAATTGTCTCTGCGGCAAACAGCTCGTAAGGCTGGGCTGGCCACTTCTGTTTTATTGAAGATTTGTCGCAGCAGACTGTTTCAGAATTTTATTGTCAACGAATCATCTCTACGGTGAACACCACGTGAGGTAGACCTGGCCGCTTTTGTTTCATCGCAGTAGGCTGCGCTTGTACACTCTGATTTCAATTCGCTTTATTTCGAAAATCAAATTATTGCTCCAAATGCAATAACAACTCCCATTACCACAACCCATTTGTAACTCCATTTGGCTAGTTCAAAACCAGTTCCGCGACCCCCTCATTACCCGGTTTAAGCCCCCGCGGGGAAAAACGGTGCTAATTTCGATGTCATATGCCTTCCAGCGCGTGCTGTCCCTCGTTTTCCGAATATGACATTGTTTTAATGAGCCTGACAAAGGCAGGCCGGCAAACTAACGAACGGACCTGGGCTAGGACCCCTTTTGGTCGACCCCTTCGGGGGTTGGTGGCACGACGGTTCTGGTTTTGTCTCCGGTTGTAATTGTCATTGCCGAGGTAGGCCATGAGCCGGTATGGGACCGGAAAATTTTCGGTATTTTTGAGGGGTGGGCGGCGTTTGATGTTGTTGTTGCTTGTCAGTTGTTTGGCGTGTAACGTTAAGTGTAATGAGTGAGGTTTCAAAAGAGGGAGCAGGTTTTGTGTGATAATCGATTTTAATGGTTATGGTGGAGAAAGTTTTCAAGGTGATCTTAGTGGTTAAGTTGTTATAAATTATATTAGAGCCCTATTGTGTACAAAATATGATAAAAATATAAAATTGTATACAATGTGACCATTTTGCAATAAAATACCAATATTAGGGAACATTGTTTCATGACGTAACGCAGTTGGGGAGGAGGGGGACAAAGGTTGTGTTACACTCCAAAGTTTTTTTTTTTAAATTTGCATGGATATTTTGTAACGAAGGGAGGGGGGGAGGGGTCCCAAAAATCCTTTTGGCGTAACTTTATTAAAGAACGCTCCCTTCAACGGGTTTGCTCCATGATCACAAAATATAAATTAATCTTCTGATGAACGGTCGATTCTATTACGATTTCTCGAATCTTCATAACTCTGAATAACTCGAAAATAACAAAATTGTATAGCGGTCAACTGTCAATTAAGGCTCGTGCATAAACCACGTAGAATTTCCAACCGTATTTTTAAATTTATTTTTTTTAGAAAGGCATCTTCATGTGGTAGGCACTTTACGATGATTTTTTTTCGAAAAAATGTTTAGTATTTTGCAATTTTTAAAAAATTTAGAAAAAGCATCCATGCAAAAATATTTTTATAAAAAATCACTGTTAAAATATCAAACTTTTGTGTAATTTTGTGCTTTTTCTATTTATATAATTAGCTATATTAAAAATCTGGCAGCATTTGAAAATTTCGAAAATAAGTGATTCCAGCCCTTGATCCAAAAATTTTGAAATATTTTTTTATATTTAAAAAAAATCTGAAAATTTCACAAAAAATTGTAGTTTATGTAACAAGTTGCAAAGTGAAATCATTTCAACACGAGTGGTACAATTATCCAACGAGGTTTACCAAGTTGGATAAATACGATGAATGCTGAAAAAATCAAGTTTTGCAACGAGTTGCTAACAACATTTTTCGCAATTCCGAAAAACCCTTGGTATTTTTTGACAAACAAACATTTTGGTGTTTTTCATATAAAAAATCGCTAGTTTTTGATTATTGTCTTTTTTTAAAAAGCAAAATTTCAAAATCGGGCTTCGTCATGCACACGGGATAATTCTTGAGAGTCTGCACCCCGAATTTCAGCCGATTCGGTCCATCCCATCTCGAGATATCGTGGCACTCGTAAATCAACTCGGTGTTAAAAAAAAGCTCAGAAAATTTGACAGTTCGCCTTGCACACGGCAAAATGTCGAGCTTAAAATCGTCTCTAACTCAGTTTAATCATGTAATATCTTGATGAAAGTTTCAGGAGTGATTGAAAATCATTTTTTTAGTGGATTCATTTTTTTTGTAATATAAAGCTTAAAAAAATTATAGTTTGAAAACAAAATAAAACATTCACAAGCTGATTTTTATAATTTCATTGAGCTTAAAATTTAAACTTAAAAAAAATATTTAAAAGAAATATGAAAGGAATAAAAATGCAGCTTATAACGTGTGCATTATTTTTTTTTTATTAAATAAAAATAAATATTATTTTTTGAACTTTTAAAACTGAAGAAACATCATTTTACAAGCGTATACATGAAGCATCAAATACAAAAAATAATTATAAAAATAAATTAGAAAATTCTGCAAATTCAAATACAGCATAATACATATAATAATCTGATACAATTGATATCTCAAATTAAAAATTTAAATAAACGTGATATTGAAAAAATCTAGATCAAAGTTTACAAAATATCATTGTTTTACAGACAGACATTTAAAGAAAACCATTTAAAAAAATGCAATTCATCAAAAATATTGATAGATACGATTTTTTTTTATAAATTACCAAACCAAACAAAAGAAAAACAAAATAAAAAATGTCAATAATCAACAGCAAACAAAACATATAAAATAATATGAAAAGCAAAATAATAGCATTCAAAATTGATTTTAAAATAACTTCTTATTATTACACAAATAAAAACAAATGTATTTATATAAAAGAGAAAAACATTTATCAGTTTATCATTTAGAGTGGTACAATTATCCAACGAGGTTTACCAAGTTGGATAAATATGACGAGTGCATAAAAAGTCAAGTTTTGCAACGAGTTGCTATCAACATTTTTTGCAATTCCAAAAAAACGCTTTTGAACGGATTTTTTTTTGACAAACATCCATGTGTTATGTTAATTCATCGCTCAAAACAAAACAAAAATGAAAAATGTTACTTTGTGATACAAGTGCTGAAAATTGAATTTTACATCTAAAAACTGTTTTACATGCTGTTTTTTTTAAGTTTTTTTTTTCAAAAAATCATATTTTTTTCAAAAAATCTTATTTTTTGTACCAGATTTTGCGCTTTTATATCAAAAGACTAAAATTACTTCCCTAAATCATATCAGAGAATTTCAAACATTGCAAATAAATCGTTTTTTGGGAATGCAACTTTTAATAATGGAAATTCTTGTAAAATATCTGTTTTTTCATGAATCTATTTTTTTCTGAAAACTTCTAATTATAGACAACAGCAGTTTTGCCTAAGACATTAAATCGGCTTAGAATTGCCCACAGATTGTTTTGTGTTTTTTTTTTTTAATTTTTGAGTTAAAAGACATATGAAACTGTTTCGCAATGCATTGAAAAAATAGAATCCAACTCCAAACGACTTTTCCATGCTTCCGAGAAACTTTAATAATTCCGGATAAAGGCATTATTTCTATTTATTTAGCTTCCGTACAATTCAAACTTGAAACTTCCAGCTTAATCCCAACCTTCCCACAAACACAAACACACACCCAACCATCCCACACACCCATGTCTCATTCTGTCACAAGCCAAGACCCAGCGCCAGCCCCAACAACCGCACATATAATTCCATTCGACTGCTGCTGCTGCGAGCGAGACTTAACTTCTGAATGTGGCCATAACACATAAAACAAACGGAAACTTTCTAATGAATTTCATCCATTACGATATGGTGCTGCTCGTGCTTAGTGCAGCAACGTCGTCGTCGTCAACCGATATTAAGGGACGACGACGACCAAGTCAGGGAGCAGGTCCGCTTCGCCTGAAACTTTGAAAAGTTCAGGCCCCCCGTTCGAACAATTCACGCATTTTACGAGACAGAGACGGACGACGACGCACTTGCTGCGTCAGTTGTTGCCGGTAGGGTGACCCTCTAGAAGGGATTCGAACTCAATTACCAGCGCGCGACGCGCGCTTTTGCCAACTGGACTGTCACCGCGCTCTGAGAGCGTATGGCTGGAACGCTTTTTAACAGAGATTCGGAGCGATTGCTCAGATTGCAACGAAAATCGCTCGTTCAAAAGCGATTTTGTTGGCAGGTCACTCTACCCGAAACCGGACAATATACTAATTTGTTTGAATGGTCCCGTCCATTTTACGGCACTATTATTGCGCGTCGTCGTCGCTTTTGTTGCGGTCGTCGCTTGTTTACTGTGTGCGGCCCATAAGGCCTCCGATTGTTGATGCCTCAAGTATCGTAATACTCAGAACGCTGAAGAATTTCCGTCGCGAGGCGACACTCGGGTTCGTCACAGTTGGTCGCGCCGGATCGTCGACGGTCGTAATAACCCCGGGCGAATAAATCAATGAAACATTTTGTCAGAGGCGATCCCATGTGACGAATGGGATTACCAGGCTCAACTCGGGGCTGTGACAGCCAGCGCAATTTATTGGTCAAAGGGGGGAGGCTGAATGCTTGACATTGTTGAGGTTCTTTGTGGTGTCCCTAACGGAGGCTGCCCGGGGATGATTCAGAGAGCCCAAGGGTAGAGTAATTCGCCGCACAAATGCCTCAATAAGTGCATCGCGCGATGGGATTTGTTAATTGGGGGCCAAATTTGCATGCATAAGTACTGCGCGATGGAGACCCGCTTGCAAACACCTGCGGAGAAAGAGCCACGGTAGGCTGGTCCAAGTTTTGGCGGGAAAATGCTTTCAAAACAGCCCTGAAGAAGACAAAGTGAAGGGTCGAAACGTCAGTTTATCGGAGACACCTTCTTAATAGTCTTTGGTCAACTTTGTCGAAGACCGCTAGTTGATTGGGCCTAACCCAGCAAAGTTACAGCCGCTTTAAGATATGTTGGGGCAATTATTTTTGGGGTAAAATGGGCTAACCCTGATAACTCGCTTAAGGGGTTACATACATGTAAATCGGCAAAAATGTCAGAGGTTGGTTTGAGCACAAACTTAAACTTGTTTTAAAATCTGTTTGCAGGACATTAAAATGTTCTTTTTCAACTATCATCAAAATAAATTTGAAGACATTTGGTTGTATCATTGCCGAGATACAGCTGTATGAGGCATTTTCAAAAAACGGGTGCCACGAATCTCAACACTGCCTTGACCATATCAGCTCAAAATTTGGTGAAGACTCATTAAACCAGTTTCGTGTGCATGACTAAGGCCGATTTTCAAAAAGTTTATTTAAAAAAAATATTTTTATGTTTTTCATATAAGAAATGGAAAGTTTTTTATTTTTGTATTTTTTAAAAATGCAAAATTTAAAAATAGGGCTTCGTCATGCACACGGGATATGTCTTGCGAGTCTTCACCCCAAATATCAGCTGATTTGGTTTATCCCATCTCGAAATATCATGGTACCCGTAAATCAACTTGGTGTTCAGAGAAAAACGCTCACAAAGTTTGACAGTTCGCTTTGCGAATGGCAAAATTTTCATGAATCTTTCAGGAGTGATTGAAAATCATCTTTTCAGTTGATTTGATAAATTTTCTGTAATATGAAATTTTGTGATTTTCTACATGTATGTAGCCTCTTAAACTTAAAATAAAATGGTATGTTTTTAAAACAATTTGGATTTGAAGATATTTCACCACAAATTGCAACTCAAAAGCAATAAAGAACCACATTTTTTACAGTTAGTTGCCCATTTAACCCCTAAAAAAATTGTCCCACCAAACATGAAACGGCTGTAACTTTGCCGTGATACATCTTATCGAGCTGCGATCTTCGACAAAGTTGTTCGAATCGTTACTAGGAAGTTGAGTTCCTCAAACCTGGACGTTCACAACGCCATCTACCGGACAATTTCGGAAACAATCACGTTTTGCTTCGTTTCACGTGATTTTCAAGTCAAAAATTCGTTTCTCAAACTTTGAACCAACCTAGCGGGTCGAGGGCCGGCATCGGATCGCGCAACCCATCAAGGAGCGTTTTGCACTTATGATTTCAATCATCATTAGAAATCAATTTCGATTTGCGTTTTTCAGCCGCGGCGAAAGACAAACAGGCCGGCGTCGTCGCCGCCACGGCGATGATGGACCATAAATATTTAGACACCTGCACTGAAGACGATGAAGGAGGAGGATCACGGCGCCCCCCTCACTTCTTTGAGACGTTTGACCTGCGCGTTCAAGTTCTGCGTTGAGTGGCTGCGAGCTAAAATGCAATCAATGGATTTAATTGCCGAGTGTGTGTGCTGAGTCGTCGCGAAGACCTCCACAATAAAAGACATTTTTTGCGCGCGTGATCGATATATTAACGGAAATTAATTGCTTTTCGGCCGGAGGCGACACGTGGAAGGACCTCCGCGAGACGCTGATGGTGGCAAATGAGTTGACAGCGCCGGGCCGGGTGATTACATTCAATTATGTGACCCAAGACTCCAACCAACTACCCCTCTAATGGCAGTTCAGGGAAGGCAGGGGACAATTTACCGACAGCGGGGAGCACAGCGCAGTAAGTGCTGGGGCGGTCGGTTGTCAATCAATTTAGCGGGAAAACGTAATTTTCGATTAGTGGGGAAGTCCCACACTGCAGGTTGTAATCGGTGTTAGCGGAGCAATTGAGTGTTCTTAGAGGACACTCCTTGGGGCGGGTGGTTGACCCGTTTTGTGATGACTAATTTGATGGATTTGGATTAGGTTGTTGTACTGAGTAATGACAGGATGACGTTTTAGGGTTCGAAGCGCCCTTGAAGGGTTTAAGATTTTTAGTAGAGGGTACTTTTAAATACAATTAGAGTTCAAAGCGTAAAGTTTTGAACTTTTTTTTTCAATAATTTTGGGATATTTTGTCAATCTTTAACTTAACTTAAAGTTTAGATTCATCTCTTTACTTTAATTTATTCGAAAATCAAAAGACCTTTTAAGATAAAAAAAAGTCATAAAAGATATGCTAAATTGGCGTAGAAAAACGTAATTTATGTCACTTTAGCCAATTTAGAGAGGCCTGGAAATTATATTAAGCGTTCGGTAAGAAAATATATTCAATGTACGTTCACGTCTTTTCTCAATATTTTCATTGTGATTTCCTACAATTTCTTATTTTTTTGCGATTGTTTCAAATTTTTATTTTTTGATTCCGATGAAACTTTGTCGATGCATTCACTATGTCAAAAGAAGCAATTTTATGTACAGTCTAGGCTCGATTATCCGAAAACTCGATTATCCAAAGGTTTGACTTCGGATTATCAAATCATGAACAAAAACATTTTTTTTCGTATTTTTTTTTATTTTCTAACTTTTATCAAATTCAAGTTTTACGACCCCATTTAAGTCAAATTTGAATAGTTGATTGCCTATTAAATTACAAAAAGTCTGTTTCAATATTTCATCACCGCCATTTTGGCCACCATCTTGGATTTAAAAATTCTAAAAAAATGAGTTTCCATAAAAACCCTGATTCGATTATCCGAAGTGAATTTTTTTCAAGGACTTCGGATAATCGAGTCTGGACTGTGTGTATGAAATTCTGTATCTTGAAAAAGGATTTTCTGATCGATTTGATGTCTTCGGCAAAGTTGTAAGTTATGATTGAGACTTTTCCCAAAAAAATATGTACATGGAAAATAAATCCGATTTTAAATTTGACTTTTAATCACTAAAAGTTAAATTTTCAAAATACGTATTTTTAAATTTTCTATTTTTTTATAATTGTGGGCCTAAAAAGTACATCTTCTGAGCCATAGTGCGTGATGGTGCAAAATCTGGTTTAGGAGATATGATTTTTTGAAAAAAAAAATCGTTTTGCAAATATCGAAAACAGGAACAAAAAAATATTTAGAATCGTTTTTTAAGCAAAATCAAATTTTCAATCAAAAAGTAATTTAATTTTTTTTAAATGTACCTTATTCAAGTTTTAGCAACTTTTAAGTATGAATTTTCGTTTTTTATTGTATTTTAAAAGCATTCCTGAGGAAAATATTTTTTAAAAGTTTTGAAAATTTCCTACGATCTCTCTCTCTCTCTCTGAAACATTGAAAATCGTTTCTGATATTCAGCCTCACAAAGAATTCGAATATTTTATCAGTTTAAAAATGTTGATCGATGATTTATGTTTGTCCTGTTTAATCAGTTTTCGATCTGCAAAAAAAAAAAAATTGTGGGTGAAAAATCTTATTATTGGAGGTTCTGGAAAAGTCTAGAACTTTAAAATGAGATTTGAGTCGCCACCCTGAATCGGTTATCCCTTAACTCTAGAGATAAATTCAGTTGACATAATCGTGAATAATTGTTCAAATTTCATGAAACGTTTTAAAAAATATGAGGTCAAAACGTTCCGGGAACTGATTTTCCTCGGTGTGATAATTATAGAGTCATCTAAGCCCGATCTCACGCACACTTGTTTACTATTTGTGTTTGCTGACGGGTACAAAATTTAACCTCTATCTTTTTCGTGTACTTACATGCGCACGTAGATAACTCTATTTTTTCATTTGATTTTAGGTTCTCATCGTTCTTAAAAACCTCAAACAGTGTATGAAGTCGACAGTTAAAATGTTATACTTGAACATGAACAAAAACATGAACCTTTTTATGACGCAAAAAAATCAATTTTGGCTTCAAAAAATCAAAAATGCCATGTTTTTCTGTCATTGATAACATCAAATTGATTAAATGAAAATATTAATTAAATGGTTTTAGCAATACTGTTGCTGAAAAACCTCAAAAGTGTTAAGAGTTTTAGTAGGGGAACCTTTTTCGGCTTATTTCTATTATCGGTCTATCAGAACTTGAATTACAGCTTTAATAAAGTATTTTTGACTGTTCCAAAGTAATAAATAGCTCAAAGAAAAGTGAGCAAGCAACTCTCCATTGTTGATACATCTGAAAATGTTGATTTCATAGCGGAAAACGGCAAAAGTGATGAGAATCGGTCGAACTGCTTAGAGTGATTAAAATGGGTATATTTCCCCTAATTGACTTATTTGTAAACAAAGTCTGTCGTAGTGGAATACCACCTTAATTCAGCCAATTTTTTACTACATTTTAAAGCTTTTCGCTCTTTTTTCGAAATTTGTTTAACAAATTATCCTAGAACATCGTTACGGGCCCACTGGCCAACTCAATAACTCGCTCTCCACACTGCATAATCTCCGTAATCAAGCCGCCGTTCACCATGGCCATTGTGTCCATCGATTCGCCGCCATCGTCACAAATCGGAAATTGGAGATTTACCTCCGTGCGGCCGTAATCCACCGTCCAGCCGAACAATGCTTTATAATACCCAGCCCAGATCCATCACTATCCAGGTGAATCGGCCGACCAAGGGTTTCCAGGATGCGAACTTCCTCTCCGGTAGACCTGGATTCCACCAGGATAGAGACGCAGAGTGCTCGTCAATTAAGAGATTACCGCTTTCAGCATGCTCTAGCCTAGCACGTGTTGGAGCTATTTTCGATCCCCTCAAAGTACTGTGGCACATCCGTGGAACTTGAGGTTCAAAAACGAGGACATGCAGGGTGCTGCCTCTAGCGGTGGAGAGCTCCAACTTTTCGACAAGTTTTTATGGCAGTTTTGCATCGAAGGGTCGTCCATAGCGCATGTAATTAGAATATTTTAAATTTCATTAAATTATAAAAAGTGGAAAATTATTTTTAAGTTCTGAAAACAGCATTCAATTCCATCGAGAACATAATGTTGACTTAGCAGTACTTTGGCGTGCAATTAAACTTAATCAGCATTTTCAACAGAACTCTTTTACAAAACTTGCCTCATTTGGAAACAGTGTTTCCGGCCAGCCAAATAAGTTCGTAGCCGATTACGATGATTGATTTCAATGTGCACAATGCCTTGGACAATTTGTCACACACATACACATCCCTTGATGCTGTCGTTGTTCTGTAGATTCTAATAATTATTGTCAGTAGATGTAGCTAGTGAGTAATCCTTATTTTGATTTTGTTTGTTGATCAAAATTTTATTCTCATTCTATTTTCTTTTTCATCTGTGCCCAATTTTCTTAAAAACGCTTAAAGTAGCGCAAAATAGCATTTGTTCGATTGTTGTTCATAATATTCATAAATTTCGTGACGTTGCAACGCCGGAATGTGTCATATGTATTTGTATCATTCACAACCAAATTTCAAATTTCTAGCAAGTTTTCTTATATTCCAAATTTTATCTTTTTTCGATCATTTTTTTAATAATGCTTCTAATGTTTTAAGTTAAATCATAGTTGATAATTTTATTAAATCGTAAACAGGCACCGGCTACATGAAATATGCATTGACCCCTAGTCCAATCAAAACTGGTATACTGAAAAGTTGCCTCAAGTAAACAAAATCGCAGCACTCCATGCTTTGATTTTTCGTTTTGCCTCTCGTGTGACTCTCGTGTTGGCCGTTTGTTTTTGCGATTCTTTTACCTTTCCTGCTCCATAATGCCGGAAAAAACTGTGCATTGAAAACTATATTTTTAGATATCATGGTCTTCATTTTATTCAATTGCAAACAGGTATTTAGGTAGTGCATGGCTTGAATTCTTTGACATCGAACAAAAATATGGGAAGAGGAGGAGACTCGCAACTCTTAAATCTGTTCCTCTCAATTTTCAAATCAACGACGTTATCAACCCATCGTCCATCAGTGAATCGCGAGGGAGAGCTTTAATTGTTGAGGAAGAGCATCAAAATTGAATTATTAGCAAAGAAATCGCGTCACCGAAGCAACATAAAGTCCTTCATTTAATGAATGAATGCTTGAATTACGCATGATACTTTTGTGCGATTTTTACTGAAAACCCTCATAGTTTTTCAACGTTATATTTCCGTACGGTTGATCACTGTAATCTAAACTTTGTCAACATGCAAGTGGTATACATGTTTTGTTCTGTCAATTTGCAAGAGGTATAATAGATTCAAATTTTACAGTTGTTGATGCCGAGTAGGCTGTGACTAGCGTGGACAAATTTCCACTATACCAGTGACAGAACTAAACAATCGTCTCACTTTTTGAGCTAACAGGTTGTATGGAGTTCCACCTATGTGACTGTGGGTTGGCCTACATTCTCCAACTCCGTCGTAACCTTCACCGTTTTATTTTTTCGCTATCCTCCGAAATCCGGATACAAGCCCCCGCAGGAAGATTGAAACTGTCGTAAAAATAGAACTGCTTCCCTCAATCGAATTCCGTGATTTGATTTTACTTCTACGAGTACCTTCCTACTGCCACTGAATTACCAAATCGGATCTATCCACCTACAACCCTTGCGCCACACCGATAAACATGTTTATTAATATTACGTCCTTTTTTCTCTCCTTCCAGGACTCGAACGCTCTCACCGAACGCCACTTCGAAAGAGGACAACGCAAGGACTCTCTCTCTTTCTCTCGAAAACTCTCTGAGCAATCGGCCGCTCTCTCATCGGTTCCAGCGCTGCTTCGCAGCGACCCTCTCGCCAGTTACCATCGGAACGGCACCGGCGTAGGAGCGCAGACCCGGATTACAAAACCATCGTCGCGGCGTAGTTCCGGCAAGTCGGAACGGTCAACCCGAAATCGAACGCGAACGCGGGGTTCAGTGATTGATTGAGGAGGGGGAAAACGCATCGCGAGTGAAACAAGTCGAAAATATTCGAGAGCGAGAATCTCTCGATCGGGAGCGAGAGCGGATAAGGTCCAAGAGTGCTCTGTACCGTGGTTCGACTGGGAGCAGGGAGAAGAAGAAGCAAATAATTAAATATTCCCTGCCCGTGTCAGTGTGTGTGTGAGTGTTTGTGAGGCTTTTTCGTGAGCCAGTGTTGGTCGGAAGAAGTGGGTTCAGCGAAGAAGAAGAAGAAGTGCTTGTGTCTATGTTGCTTTCTTGATCCCCGACTAAAACGAGGGCATCGTCGAAGACACCCCGAAAGAAGAAGAAGCTCGGGGGAATGAGTAAGCTTCTATCTGCTGGTTTCTAGTCCCTCCGCTGCACACGACCTTCCGAGGTTCCGTACCTACCGAAGAGCAGAAGAGGTTCAGCTTGGTTGGACCTGAGTTCCAGCGCTCGGTTTCGGTGTATTGGTGTTACGCTGGGGCAACGGAGAAGAAGAAGAACCAGACATGTGATAAATATGAACACAGCGGTGTTCGACTGAAAACGTCCCGAAGGCGGCCTGCACGGCCGGGAAGACCTCGCCGAAGAGGTGCTACAAGCAGAAGAAGAAGAAGGGTGTGTGTGTTTTCAAGTGGTTCAAGAGAAGAGAAAAATGACGACGACCGAGAAAATCCTTCGGCGAAGATGTGCTTAGACAGCCGTAGTGTTTCGGGGCGTTTTTGTTCTAGTTTGGGATAATTTCTCATCAACACCATCGCCGCCACCGTGTGTTTCAACGTTTCTAAAATCGATAATCCGCTCCACTTGAGCGCAACGAGCGTGAGCGTGGGGTTAGCCCTCAAGTGTGTGAACACAGAGTTGCCACACCACCATGTTGGCCGAAGGGACATTGCACAAAAGGTACCGAATCTCCTGGAGAAGGAGCTCGGAGGAGGCGGCGGCGCAGCCTCCCCAAGAAGTAGATCAACCACAGCAAGAAGAAGATGTCTGCCTTAGTAGTAGGATCAGTGATATCGCCAGCTGTTGCCGGCTCCGGATATCGGACCGCCCCGGCTGTTCCGACTGTTGTGATCCCGAGGACGCGGACGACGACGCCGCCGCCACGGCGTCTCCGTTCCCCTTCAGCAGCTACCCTAGCAGCACCGCGAGCAGTTCTACCCGCAAGTCCGGTCGCCGGCGGCGGACACACCTCCCCCAGCTCCGGCCGGACACCGTCAAGAAGGTCCGGGTGAGAACGCCCCGCCGCTCCCGCCTAGTGTTAATTAGTACGACGATCCTGCTGCCACTGCTCCTGCTCCAACTCCCAAGCTGTTGGGCCGTCCTGCTGGACGCCAACGGGGAAAGTGCGGCGGGGCCGGCCGGCGGAGGGGCTCCGTTTGGGGACGGGGTCGGGTTGTCCCTCGGGGGCAGCTTCAATCTGGAGAAGAGTATAGCGGCCGTGTTTAGCCGGGTGGCGTACGGCTCGACGACGACGACCAAGCGCAGCATACCGGACAACGTGTACGTGCCCAGCCTGACGACCGTGTCGACGCCGCTGCTGACGACGTTTAGGTGAGTGGTTCTGGGTGGACAGTACAAAAGTTAGAGAATTTTCCTCTAATTATAGTTCAAATGATGAATGATATTGCACACTTTGCACCAAATTCTCCACCCTTGCAAATCATAACTGCACACCAAATATTTGCACACTTGAAATCCTACCCCTTCTCCCCCCCTCTCGCCTAAAGTGGTGCGTGTCTCGACTGAGCTTTGTTGCTTTCGACCACTTTATAACAGTTTCAAACTAGGGTATGTGTCTTGGAAAGTTTTTTTCTGCTGTAGTTTGAGGTGTGCACTTTGTTGGAGAGCTTTCCACAAATTGCACGATTGTCTAAAAATCTCTGAAATCCGCAATAAACTCTCAAAAAAAAATTATTGGTGCAAATAAGGGTAAATTGATATGTTTTGGTACACCCACCAGCCACGTAGAAATTGCAAACTAAACAAATTTGCGTCAGTTTCATGCCGAAACACGAAACATTGTTTCGATTTGTTAAAAATATTTATGAAGGCTAATTTCTGGTGAAACATTTAAAAAAAATTGACAGCTGAAATCATTTTGCAAATTCCGAGACAAAAAAAGTTATTTTAAAGAAACTCGCAGTTTAGCTGTTTTTGCCCTTTTCTTGTGTAACTCCAGAATTTCTTTAAAATCAAACTCAAGAAAATTGAAAATTTTATCTGTAATCAGGTTACCAAAACATCAAAATGTCAAGGTTACAAAAATCTGCATAGAATTCCCTTTTTTCGTTTTTTAACAGCAAAAAACGGCAAAAAAGAATTTATAATTTTAACCAGTATTTTCCAATTTATTAACGAAAGGTATCCAAAAATGCTTTATTCAATATGACAGGTATGCTACTGTCAAAAAATTAAAAAAATATTCATGAATTTATGTTAAAATCTATTTTTTCAAGTTGCACGTCTTCTTCTGATCTGTGGTCTAAAAATTTAAAATTTGTAAAAAGCGTAAAAGTGCCCATTTCGATTTAAATTGCAGAGTAAAAGATTATACATTGTTTTCTTAAAAGTTTACAATGTACATGTTTTTTTAAACGTAATTTTATTATTTTACAGTATTTTTTGTCCCTTGATTTTTTGGGAAAAAAATTGAAATAAGATTTGAGTTTGCTTTAATTCAAGTTTACAATAAATTATGATCTATTATTTTGTTAAAATATTTTGTTCAATATGTTGCATCATCCAGAATTTATTTTATTATTCTAATTATTAAAAATACAGTCCAGTACAACAGTATTGAGCTGATTTAGCATA
The DNA here is from genome assembly GCF_015732765.1 of Culex quinquefasciatus. Lineage (NCBI taxonomy): Eukaryota > Metazoa > Arthropoda > Insecta > Diptera > Culicidae > Culex > Culex quinquefasciatus. The sequence continues at coordinate 22,034,252 of NC_051862.1, read as the reverse complement.
ACTTAATTTTCCACAAGTTTGCTTAAAATAGACGAAACTTTTCTTTTTTAAGATCATATACAAAATTGATCATAATCAAAATTTTAATTCGAAAATTGATTGCAAGTTGCTGAACAAAAAAAAATTAATTAAATTAAAAAAAAAGAATGTTTGTTTTATGATAACAATATAAATTCCGAATCTGAATCTAGGTTTGCTCTACATAGGGGAAATTTTCGTATCTTTGGCAGGTTAAGCACTCGCTCCTAACTCCATCCAATTTGCTGATTTTCACTATTTAAAAAACTAATTTTGCACAACTTTTGATAGAAACTTGTTTGCTTACTTCTTATTGAACTATTTATAACTCGATTTCAGTTGAAAACGCTTTTAATGAGCTGTAATCGAATGTCAAAGTGCTGATATGGCAACATTAGAGGCAAGCTGGAATTAAATGCTGTCCCCCTAGTTACATTTTTGTTTCTGTTCAGCTTATCTTCTTATTTTTTTTTAATTTTTGTTGTTTTGTACGATATTTTGTGAAATTTTTCACTTTAAGCATTTTTAGTAAATAAATTACAATTTACCAAAGTTTCATCTTTTTCTTTGTCGAACTGCTCAAATTAAACTACAATTCTCAAATTTTTAAAAAACATTTCCTCACCAATATCCAAAAAAAAATTTGGTAACTAAAAATCGTAAGCAAAATTCGATTGCAAAAGTTGATAATGACGTTTTCTTGTTTGACTGTGCTACAGATTCCTTGCAATTATTTGTTTAAAAAAACCAAAGTCTCAGGAAAAAAATACTTGTGTATCTAATTATAAACTAAAATTTCACTAATTTTCATAATCGCATTTTTTCAGAGTATTTTAGAAGAGAGGCTAATATAAACGAAGCATAATTTTTGCATTGGTCTTTTTTAGAAAACTAATTTTTTTCTTAAAAAAATGATTTTTTACAACCTTTTGGTTGAAACAAGAACATTGTGGAGAACCGGCGGAGCAATGTTAATAAAAAAATCATTTTAATTTTTGAAGCAATTAATGCATTATTGAAAGTAAAAATTTACCTATTTTTAAGAAAAATAGAAATGTTAGTAGATTAAATATTGTCGAAACCTTAAAAAAAATATTATAAAATCATTATTTAAAGACTAAAAGGTTTAAAAAAACCCCAAAACAACTTTCAAGTTACAAGGTCGACCTTTTAATTTAAATTAATTTTAAAAGAAAAACAAATTTATTATACTACTCACAGGATACTTTTGAAATAATAAATAATAAAAAAATAATAATAAATAATAAATAATAAAATTATTTTGAATTTTTAAAACTTGACACATCGTTTGTAAATTATTCAAAATACATGTTTAACGTTTATTTATGCATTTTAAATCAAATGAAGTTTCAAAATCTTTTTTTTTTCTTAAAATTTTAAATGTTGGAACCAATGGTTGGTTGATAAAATTAAAACAAAGCAATTTATTAACCACAAATTTAATTTTTTTTGTCAATTTGAAATTTTGATTCATTAACTCTTAATTGGGCAATAGAAATACCTAAAATTTTAGTTATTTTTATTAATTTGAGCAAACCATATTAAAAAATCAAGTAAAGATTTGAAGACATTATGATAAAAAAAAAACTTTTAAAAGTCAGTGCAAATTTTATTAAACCTTCTCCCACTCCCTTCTTCTTCAAATCAAAACTTTTTTTTTTTTTTGAAAAGATCCTATTGATTATGGGATTCCCTATTTTTATAGGATTCATAAAAAAAAAACTCTGGGAATTCTCCTCAAAAAAGTTTTAGGGGGCAAAAAAAAAATATTTATTTTTGCACATTATTGCACACGGATAGAAAAAATGTAAGCAAATCCGGTAACTTTATGTTTTTGATTTTGTAAACATTGAATTGTTCCCGAAATCTTCAAAAAAAATTGATTTTACTGTAAATATTTTCAAAATCGACAAAAAATTTTCCAATATCGAAACAAATGGTGACGATTTTGGAAACATTTCAGTGTTTACAAATTCAACAACATAGAGTTACCGGATTTGCTTACTGAATTTCTATCCGTATACAATCAATTGTTAACTGTTTCGAATTAATTGTGACCGGTTTTTTGCATTTCTCTAATATAATAGGGTGCTTCAAGTTTTTTTTTTTAATTTTGAATATTAGAACCACGAAAGCTCCGCGTAAAAATATATTTTCATAAATTTATTGACATTTTGCAATATTTCGACAACAGCATAACTTTTTTCATGAATAAAGCATTTATTGATAATGTTGGTTTGCAAATTTTGAAAATTAGGCTTGAAATTTGAAACCGTTTTCTCACAGTGCCCTCCTCCCCAGTAAGATTTACTGTCTTTATTTGCCTAGACCCAGGCGACGTCGTCGCCGCCACCGTCTAGGCATTTGTCCGATTTGTTTGGTGCCGTGCCGCAGAAGACCTTTCTATATTCTGTTTGAAGAACCTAGATCCAGGAGGAGACACTCACCACTGCAGTAGACAAGAACCAATAGCCTTTTTCGCATTTGAAATGGGTCTCCCCTCTTTTATGGTTTCTGTCTCTCTCCTCGGAGGTATGATTTATGGCCAGAAGGAACCAATCTGTTCGGCGCGCGGGGAGTAGGAGGGGGAAGTGTTTGATTACGTTACGCGCGGCGCGGTTCGAAGTTCTTCGAATGTTTTTATATTTACGATCGACAGCGCAGAGTCCCTTTTGAAACGCACGTCCAGACGGTGATTTCCTGTGGTGGTACCTCTCTGCTTCCTCCGATGGGTTTGTGGGAACATAATCACATGGTTTTGCGTTGATTTGAATTATTAGCTGTGAGCTTTTGATGTGCGTGGCTTCAGACACACAAGTGGCAATATATAGCAGCAATTGATTGTTTACCACATCGGTGGGAGTGATTGCATCCTTTAAGGGTGTGTGGGAGATTATATCGCGTCAGAAGTGATGATGGTGTGGTGGCTAATGAATGAAATGTTTTTGAGGTTTGCAGAGATAGGCATCGGGGGGCACTTGATTGCGGTTGATTGTTGGAAAGTTGTTCGATGAACACGTGTGTGATTGGAAATTTGAAAATCGATTGAAAAATTGAGGCAGCGATGAAAGCTGAAAACCATTAAAAAATAAAACTAACATTTTTGCATAGTTTTAGGACTAGTGTTAGAGGACGAAGAGGGGAGAAATTTGTAAAAACATTGTTTACAAAAACGCAAAGCAAAAACTATTCCAAAATACTTCACAGAAAAAAAAATGATGGTAATATTCATCAGGAAATGGTGACAGATTTTGTGGCAAAAAAAAATGATGAATTTTACCCCAGAAAATGATGAATTTTCATCAGTTTTTGATGAATATTCATCAGGTTGACATTTTTACACATTTTTCATGTAATATTAATCATAAAAAGAGGTAATATTCAACCTATCAAATTTTCAACATTCCAAAATTCAACTTTTTTTTTCTGTGTTTATACATTTTTATAAATATTGAACAGTCACATATTTGAAAGAAGTTTTACTACTTTTAGTTGACATGAGTTCCCAAAATTCCAATTTTGAAAAGGCCTTAAAATTACCCATTTGAATGAAAAAAAAGTTGAATTTTGGAATGTTGAAAATTTGGTAGGTTGAATATTACCTCTTTTTTTTGTGTAATATTACTTAAAAAATGTGTAAAAATTTGGACCTGATGAATATTCATCAAAAACTGATGAAAATTCATCATTTTTAGAGGTAAAATTCATCATTTATTTTGCCAGAAAATCTGTCACAATTTCCTGATGAATATTACCATCATTTTTTTTCTGTGTTGAATGAAAAAGCATAAAATAATCCATACAAATCTTTATGCAATTTTGTGACGTAAATTGTTGATAATGTTGACAAAAAATCGTGAAAATAACAACATTTCACAAAACATTATTTTTGATGACCAAAATGGCATATTTGGGTTATAACAGAAGATGGTCAAAGGTAATTTGGCAGTGTTGCCAATTTTGTCAGCAGAAAAAAGTTTAAAACAAAATCACGTTAAATCAAATTAAATCAAGAAGATATTTGACAACGGTAGAGCTATACAATTTCCGATCTTAAAAAATAAAATTTTAGTGTAATCTTCGGATCATTATAATAAACACTAATTCACAATTTCCAAACTCCTATGATTCTAAACTTTTGAAAAGTATATACAAACTAATTCGACAAGTTTTACACTCTACAAACAAATCAGGTAGCAATTTTCAAAGAGGTTTTTTTACATTGATTTTTTTTCTTGTAAAATTACATCAAAATTATCTAGCCTCACTTACACTTTGAATAGTTTTCATAATTTTTGTATAGTTTTAATATAAAAATAAGGTTTTTGTTTGCTTTCAAATTTGAATATTGGTTCAAATTGCATTGCAAAAATAGCCAAAATTATGATATACTTTTTTTTTACTATCCCTCTACTGCTAATTTTTTTCGAAGATTTTTATTTTTCCCTTGTTCAGGAGGTCATTTTGAGCAACTTTACTTTTCTCGTTTAATGTTTTTATTGTTTTATTTCTAGTTTTTTTTATTTATCTTGTTTAGTTTATGTTTGTTTTTTTTTGTAGTATTTGGCCTATGTTATCACCTTCTATTATTACCTTTCTAATTTTTTCATGTTTTTACAGTCCCTTTTTTCAATTTTTTTGCTTGTTTTTCACATTTTCTCCTCTAGAATGGCACCATTATCATTTAGATTGTAAATAAATGCGTAGAAGCATAGTCTGGGACACTACAAAAATTACTGCAGAAGTATGCAGAAGAAGTATTTTACTTAAAATATAGGAAATGTTAGTGCAAAACACAGCCAAAGTTGACCCCTAAAAAAAATGACATTTTCTAAAAAATGAACCAAGTCACATAAAACAAGTCAAACTTCCAGACCTAATTTTTTTAGAATTTTAAGAGTTTTGCTCTCCAATGCTTTTGAAAGATCAAAAAATTGGTGGAAAGATTGATTTTTGGCTATTTTTAGATCGATGCCCGTCTAGAGGTGGGGTTGGATTGTAGATGGTTAATATTCAAAATATAAAAAAAATACCAAAATCAGGACCTTTTAAATTGAGAAATTATATTTAAAAAATATGCCAGTATTGTAAATGAATTGATAATTCAAATATAATTGCCAAAATCAGCACAAATCAACCAGATATGTGTCGTGTCCAGGGTGAAAGATGAATCTTTTTTCCAAATGTTTATTATCGTTTCTCGAATTTTTTTAAATGAAATAGTCAAGCTTTGATGATTTGGTCTATAAAATTGATTTTGAGCAATCACGGTTACTGCATTTTCGATTTTTTTTTTTAAACAGTGATTTAAATAATGCTTAAAGAAGGTTTTTTTTAGGAATACATCTGAAGTGACTAAATTGTCAAAAAAGCATACTTATTACAGAGTAAATATTTTTCCCAACTGAACATGAGGATATGAGGAATGTTTAGATTGATTTAAAAGAACCCGGGCAAAGAATTTAACGATTCGGTACTAAAATTATGCAAATGAGTTTAATTTAGCCCTCACAAGTACTGTTTAGCTTAACGAAACCCACAAATTACCACATATCCCTGTGTGCTAGAAGGGCCTCCAGCAGCAAAAAAAAATCTCCTCGACCGTAAATTTAACTAGAAAATCAAAGTTTCAACGCATCGGCCAAACGACACGCTCGTAAAACCTTGTATGAGCAGCATCGTTTCACCAGCGTTTTTCCCCTCCTCCTCCTCCCCTTAACCAATTCCAAATCAAACATTGCATTTTTATGTTCCCGTGGTCCTAACCCTAACCTCCTTCTCTCCTATATCTACACATGTTCAGACTGTACTTTTTTGTTCAGCTTGAGCTGGCTGATGGCCAAACCGTTTATGTCTTTCGACTCCGAGATGTATGTGTGCCGTGGTGTCGTAGGTTTACAGCTCAGCTGCCCTAGAATTATTACGACCGTGGTATAGAAAAACATCGTGGTCATGAAATTTTATGTGTCCTCGTCCCTTCATGTGCCTCCTAAATTGAAAGTTTCATCGAACGCGATGCTCGCAGCAGTAGCCAAGACTCGAACCGATGGACAAGTGTTTACGACAGGTCGTCCTCCCTTCTTGAAATCAGGCAGGCTTCACTTTTTCCACTTAAGAAAGAAGAAAATTGCAACAGTTGTCGTCGTGCTGTGTAACGTAATGCATTCAATCTCACACACCCATTCGCACTGCATGTGAAATCGACTCTGACAGGTGCAAGCGACAAACTGTCACGGATTAGAACATGTGCTGCCCGGTGCAGATCACAACCTCAATCCAGGAAGAGAAAACGTCTTGGCATTGTTTCTGGATTAAGAAGGGGGAGGGGGGAATTGCTCCAGCAGCTGTCCAAACCAAACCGTTTCACTTGAGTTGTTCTTTCCTGATTGGAAGAGGCAGGAAGGGGTGAGGGAGGGCGACCCGTCTAGAATGTGGCAGGTCGTCACATGAATAACTTATTACATTATACAAGAGTTGAAGTTTTAATCACATTGTCGCAAACTGATTATTGGAATTGTCGCTTCTTTTTCGAGAAAAGAAGAATTTGGAAATTAATGAATTTTAAATCGTTCAAAGTTGAATGTATAACTTAAGGCCATGTTACACTCCATACAAAGTTTTTAATTTTTTAATTTTGTATGGATTTTTTTTTTATGAGCAGAAACTTTGAACGGAGACCTTAAAAGACCTTGGGGTCGTTAATGTGGATTGCTTTTCTGGAATTTTTTTACGAAGGGTAGAGAGGGGATCTAAAAATCCAAACTTTTGTGTTACGTAATAAAAGAACGCTCCCTAAGTATCACCTAATAAGCCTGTAATTTTCACCGGACGATATCTCGGAAACTATTAGTCCAATTTTCAATATTGAAAATTGTAAGTTTTTCAGTGTTAAAAAACTTTTGCGAAATTTTCAAATTTTCAACAAAAATATTTCAAAAATTCTATAATTTGGACTAAGATATGAAATATGGAAAATAATCTATTTCAAACCATTTTAAAAGTTAAGCTTGATTTTAAAATTTTGAAATTATTTTTATAAAAAAGATCAGAAAATTTCGCAACGCACTGAAAATCGTACCAAAAGTTTCCGAAATATCGTCAGTTCAAAATTTCAAATATTGTTTTAAGTAAATTAGACATCTGTATCCATTAAAATTTTGATTTTTTTTTTCGGATTTTTTTTGCCCCTTAATTTTTCTGGTCGATTTTGAAGAGGGTCGATACAAACTTTTAAAAATATCTACGACGGCCTGATAAAATTGAAATTGAAAATAATTCATCAAAATTAGGCCGTTGCAAATATTTTTGGAAGATTATGTTCCTTTGATCAAAGTCTAGGTGTGGGCAAAAAAATAAAAAAATAAAATACAGGCCACATAAACTTTAAAAAAGATTTGCAACTGCCTTATTGATTTAAAAAAAAATCTAACACTATTCAATATTCAGAATGTCATGTTATATATTTGACAAATTTCGCCCTGCTTTTTATCATGCAATTATTTGGTTAGAATCTTTTGGTTAAAGTTTTGGCGATCTCTTTAAAACATGATAAAAGTTGGTTTTTACAACATTATCCAGAAAAGCATCCCACCTTAGTTCTCTTTTTTTTTTTTTGCAAAGTTCGATCTAAATTCTTTATTCCAACCACTTTTTTAAAAAATGAGTGTCAAAAAATGTGGAAATGAGTTGTACCTCAATGCATGAGAAAACAAGTTGAAAAGCAAGAATTTTCCTCTTTGTTTACCTTAAAATTGAGAGAAATTGCTAATTTTTTACCATTTTCGCAGATTTTATCATCAGACTGAGAAAAACTGTGCTTTTATTACCTGCCTTCTTTGTCATTTCAGCGTATCGATAATGGAGACACCTTATAAATGCTAAATTGTCCCATGTAAAATTTTGTAATTTTTTATTTAAATATACCTCTTTTCTAAAAACAGACCAGAAAACCAAGCAGAATCAACCCTTTAGGCTTTGTTTAGGAGATTAAAAAATTACATTTTAAGACAATCAAGCTAAATCCTTCCACTGGAAAATAATTAAAAATTGTCCCATGTATACAATTTTGAACAGTAGACTTGTTGGACAAGTGTGCATTTATGGTAAAAATTGTAGAAAAACGCTGGGGTCTAAGATATCTAAATTAGTGTAGACATGATTTATGGATGGTCCCACAGTAAAATAGGCCTTTTAAAATTTCAATCTTTTCATATGTTGTGCTTGAAATTATACATTTTGTCGTTAATCATTAAATAACCCACAAAGATAGCCCATCAAATAATAACCATCCCCCGATTATCGGCTTCCGTAATCAACAATCAAGCACTTTTTTTTCGATCCAACAGCAATTTCGCCCCTCATAAAACTACCGATATTCCGGTTAATAAATTTTCCAAATCTGTTCCACTTCCGATAACAACCAAACAGTCGTCCCAGCACACCATGAAATATTCATCATTATTTATCGTCCCAATCACCGCTGCTGCTGTGACATTAATGGGAGGTGGGGGAGGAACTGCACTTTTTTTTTATTTCACGTCATATTTGCCCGCTTTGATGGCCTATTCAGATTGAGCATCTTCACACGACCGCGCGCACGCTTTTAATGCTTTATTGTCCGGCGGCCAGGTAAGAGCACACTAACTAGTCGTGGCGTGGGTCACCGGAAGCACTTTATTGGCCACCGGAACCGTGTCTCCTCGCATTATGTGTTTTATTGCTGGTAACTACATCGTGTAATATTTTTTTTTTTTTTTTGAGGAAATGTTTTCTATCCACTTTTTTCGGAAGCAATCAAATGGCGCCGTTAAATCAGATTGTTTTTATTTCACTTCTGAATTTCCGCCAGCATAATTTTAAGACCGTTGTTTTTGTTTAGTTAAGGGAGTGCACATTTTCAGAATTCTTAAACCTTTCGGCCAGACGGGGAGCCGACATTTGGCTGAAAAAAGAAATATTTATTTTTATATGACAGTCAGCCGGCAAGAAGCAGCAGCAGTTCAAAGATGATCCCCGATAATCCAGGTAGATGAGTTTATTGCACAGTAAAATTATCCGTCTTTTTTTAACCACTTTTCATGAGAAAAAAAACGTCCCCCTGGGAGCACTGCTCGAAATAAAGGGGAAGAAAGAGAAAGAAGAAAGTACTTCTTTTTTTTTTGCTCGTTACTGTTGCTCGTTTTTTAAATAAAAAGTTTGCGTAGGATTGCCCTTGGGGACTTTCAGGCGAGAGAAAGAGAAAAAGAGGGTTAAAAACGGACAGAACTCAATTACATTTCACTTTGGATGGTTGCCAAAAGAGAGGAGGGGGAATTGGAAAGAGTGTGAGAGAGAGGGGAGCAAAGACAAGAAAGAGGAGGGAGAAATGAGTGCCTGGTGCTTGGGAATAATAATAATTTGAAGAAACTATTTTTGGAGTCGGGTGGATGCAATCCTCTAACGATGATGATGATCTTGTGTCGTCTCGTGATGGAGATGGAAATGTTGGACATTTTTAGGTTTTTCTGTTTGGGGACGGAATTATTAGCTGGAAGTGGCCGTCTGAGAAATGGATGTTCTAATATTGAACATGATTGGTTGGGAGCGAAGATGGAATGTGGGAAATATTTTTGGAGAATTAAAATTGCTTTTAGAAGAGATTCCATTTTTAATCAAATTTTATTATTAGAAATATTGAGATAAAAAAAAATATTTTTACAATGTTACCTTTTGAAATGGCCAATGTTTTGAAAAATTACTTGCTGTGAAGGTTGAAACACTTTTGCCGTGACTAACATCGCGTTTATTTAAGCTCATTATGAGTGTGCAGTTAATGATGATGATGAATTGAAGTAATCTGTTAATTTTTTTTTCAATTTTGTATGTCATCACAAAAAGATTTTTTTTCTGAGTATATCGAAATTAAAAAAGTTAACATCAAACAAGAAAAATAGTTTTCTATATCATAAATTGAAAACATCGTAAAGACAATGTGCAATTATTATCTATATATATAAAAAATTTCGACGGTTTTGTTTGAACGCGAATCAGTTCAATACGGAGCGTCGGATCGAGGTGCTCTTTGTTGCGTTAGGTTCGTATAAGCCCAAGGAAGGTTCTTACGCCAAAAAGTGGCAACTTTGGCCACTCTGGAACTGATTCCGGAAAATCTGCAGATTGTATGGGAAAAGTTGCGTAAAATCAAATTTTGATCATAGGAGGCTGAATAAGGAAAAAAGCTAAAAACGTCAACAAACGAAAAAAGGAAATGACGAAGTTTTTCGGGTAAGGCTTGTTTTTTATAAATTGTTTAGGTTATTGTCTTTGCAAAGCCGCTGCAAATCATGTTCAAAGCCAACATCTATGAACTTTTGGCTTTGTTAAGATATTTTCAATTTTGTTGAAATTGGATTGTTTACCTTCTTAGGCTTATGAGTACTATTGCAAATATTTTTTTTTTCGATTTTTTCCCTTTATTTTATTTAGTTCAAGTTTGTTATCTTATTGGCCAAATTGGTGTTTGCTGTTCTAGTCAGTTTTTAATGTTTTGCTTGTTTCTCACATTTTTGTTATCATAAAATGGAATCATTAGCATTGAAGCTGAGACAAATTGCGTTTAATGAAACAAGTAAATGATCAAACATAACATTTTCTAAAAAATTAGGAGTTCTACGCTCCAATGCTTTTCAAAGATTCTAAATTGTTATATAAATGTATTTTGGACGAGTTAAACATAACACTTGTCCGCAAATCAGCATATTAGCAGTATTATTTGTTTAACCCTCTACTTCCTAATATTTTTTTAGTTTTTTTATTTTTCCTGTGTTTAGGGTCATTTTTTGTTTTACGAAAAAAAATACTTCTCTCGTTTTATATTTTTCTTGTTTCATATTTCAGAGCAAATTCTCAAATTGGAAAAATATAAGAATTTAGTCACTTTATAAGAAAAAAAAAGGTTCAAAAATTATACTAAAATTTAAATAAAAAAAAAAATTTGGACCACGTATCGGAAAAAGACATAAAACTGAGGGAAAAAAATCATGTTTTTTTTTAATTTTTGTTGATTTTATGAATCCTAATTATAGGATCCATAAAATCAACAAAAATTTAAAAAAACATGATTTTTTTCCCTCAGTTTTATGTCTTTTTCCGATATGTGGTCCAAAAATTTAAAATTTGCAAAATGACTAATGGTGTCATATTTAATCAACATTAAACATTATATAATAATGTATTTTGAATAGTATAGGGCATTGCAAATATTTTTTTAAAGTTTTTGCCGTCTCCCTTCAATGTTGACACAAAAAATGGAGGGGAGAAAAAAAGTTTTTTTTAAACTTCAAAATTTTGATGAAATTTACGTGCAAGCAACTGAACTTCTTAACTTTTAGCATGAACAGTTAAAATATATTTTTAAGTTTTGTAAAACTTAGACGCAAACAAAATCGGGGAAAAGTTTTTTTTGCTAGTTTCAGATTTTTTCACTTTTTTCATTGAAAATCACCAACGGTCTTACACTCAATTTTACAAGTTATTTCAATGAAATTTTTAATTTTCAGAGCAGTAGTTGTTTTTATGACCCCCCGATTTTTTGGGGCATTATTTACATGGGGGAGGGATGGGGGGTTTGACAAAAACTTGATATAAAATTTGAATTTTTAACTCTATTTTTGCCACTACTCTCAAGTTAAAGTCAAGGGACAAAAACAAATTAAATATATAAAATTAAATTATATTAGATTGATGCCAAAATATTGAAGTATTCAGGATTGAAACTTGTTAAAACTTTTTTTTTATATCACTTTCATTAGGTGTTAAATTTTGAGTTTCACTTTTGCAATGATCGTTTATTTAAATTAGGAAAGAAAATGTCTTCTGGTCAACACCTTAAATTTAATTCCTGTCCCGTTCCATAGCGATAACTCTGATTTTTTGATATTTTTTAAAGCAAGTTTATTTTTTTAAACTAGTTTGATTTGTAATAAAAATAAAAATAAACAATCGAATAACTGTTTCACAGTCATAAAAATACCTGTTCGCATAGATGCCACAAGTGCATTTACATCACTTTTTAGTTAATAATACAGTCTGGTTCTAGAGCATTCGAACTTAAGAAATAAAAAACTCAGAGTAAAAAAAATGATAATTTTACCTCTAAAAATGTTGAATTTTTGCGCTTTTCTGGTGTAATGTCACTTTTTCAGTCTTAATTGAGATAAAATTACATAATAACAATAGGTAATATTCAACCCTCCAAGTTTACACAATTTTTTACTGTTTGACAAATTTGCTTTGCGTTTTTCTAAGCATTACTACGGGTACCATTATCATTATTTATAGTTAAACTTTTAAATTTAACTTAGTCGGTAGTTTTTGATTGACATGTCCTAATATTTCCAATAGTTTTTTGAATGAATGTTTGGTTTTAAGACCTTAAACATTAGATCAGTTTTTCAGTTTTTTTTTTGCTGTTAACTTCAAGCCATTTTTTTCCAAACATCATTTATTTCACCAACATACGTTTTTTGTTGCGACTGATAAAATTATAATCAAAAATTGTTTTCTGATCATATCTTAATATGTTTTCGTCCTCCTAAATTATCAAAAAAAAAAAACCATGTTAACAAACCGGTGCAATGGCCGGTGAAGGTGCATCCCTTAATTTACAACTTCCCCCACCTTTCTTTCCTCAAACACCATATAAAAACCTACAACCTCCCCTAGCTTACTTTTTAAAATGGTTTTTCACCAATTTGCACCTTTCACTACCAATAATGCGCCCGCTCCTCTAAAAAATTGATACAAACAAAATCATCACCAGGGCGAAGCTCCCTGCAACTGCTGCGCCAGACATGTGACTTGGGTCCCCCTTAAACCGAAGGCAAACAAATGTAATTTGTCCAACAGAAGAAGAAAAAAAAACACCGACACCATGTGCATAATGCAACGCGACCCTCCTCTTTTAACAATTTCTTTCACCCAAAAGGGAAAAATGGGTTTTTAAATTTATTTTTCCTATTGATTCCAATCAAGCTGCTTGAGACACACAGAGAAACGGACGAACGAACTCCCCTTAACTTGAAAATGATATTTTTATTGATGATGCGCCTTCTTGCAGACTAGCTTGGTTGCACGGAGAAAAAAATTGTTGATTTAAAAAAAAACTTATTAACTTTTTTAAAGCAACTTAAATTTTGATATTTTTTAAATTTTCGTTTTTTTTTTTTAATTTTCTTAGACAAACTTAAATAATTTATTTTGAAATGGATTCTTTTTTTTGTAAATAACAGAAAAAAAAGCCGCTAGAAAAGTAAACTTTTTGGCAAACACACATACCAAACAGCTTAAGGCCAGGGCCACACATCAACTAATTCCGCCAGAGCCCAGAGTCCCGTCCCGGATTGTCCCCTGCTGTCTTCAAACTCTGTGTTTGATGTAGAATAAGAAGACGAGGAATGGGTCGCCTTTGTCGGAATTCATCAATGAGCATAATTCATCGAAAATGTTTTGGGATTCGAAAAAAAAGAAAGTCAAGAAGAAAACTGCTTATTGGCTTTCTCCCTTGTCTCTGATCAGTTTCTTTCTTGGCTTGCTTTTCTGTGTTCGTTTTCATTATTCTGAAAAAAAATGTTAAAATTTGTGGAAAATGGAGAAATGGAAGAAAATTCCATTGGCACCCACCTTTCTCAATAACGATCCGTAACATCTGTTTGGCAGGTAATAAAATACTAAATTTCATGTTTCTCTTTTCCCTTTTTCTCAACTCTCACACAGGTACCGAGAAAAGGACAAGGACCCTGGCATGAGCCTAGGTGGCAGCGGAAGTGGCGGGGGAGCACTCGGCGGAACTGACCTGCTTGGTCCGGGACCGGGACCAGGAGGAGCCGGAGGAGGAGCGCCCCACTACAACCAGCAACAGATTAGCCAGAACCACCGGGGTTACGAGCTGGACCTGGAGCGGGACCACGTGTTGCCGACGTCGGCGCCGAACGCGGAGATTCTGAAGAGCAACAGCAACCCGACCTATCCGAATCCAAATAGGCATCATGGTCATGATAGGCATCGCCATTCGAACTCGACGCCGTACCCGCATGGTGAGTTGATTGGTTTATTTATTGATGATTTATAGATGATAGCATCAATTTTTGGGTTAGCTCGCAATAGGATCTAATCACTTGCAGTAAACACAACCGTTTTTCGATCGGATCTCGATAAATCTAAAAATATCAAATTTAAGACATGCTTAAAAAAAGTTGTTTGCCCGTTCAGTTATCATATTGCCAAATAGAAACATGTTTTCAATCGAAAACGACTTAATAATCATTTCAATAAATTGCACCGTTTTCAAGTTATAAGCATTGTAATGCGAAAGTTTTTGAAAAATGTCCTTTTTTGCAATTTAAAACTACTTTTTGAAGAATGTTTTTGAAAAGCTGGGAAGGAAAACCCTCTACTGCCCAATTTTTTTTCGAAAATTTTTATTTTTACCTTGTCATTTTGAGCAACTTTTGCTCTACAAAAACTTTACTTCTCTTGTTTTTAGGTTTTTCTTGTTTAATTTTTAATTATTTTGATTTGCACTAAACAAAATATAGTTTATGTTTATTTTTAATAGTATTTAGCCCATCTCATCACCTCCTATTATAACATTTTGCTTATCTAATTTTTTCATGTTTTTACAGTCACTTTTTGGCTTGTTTTTCACATTTTCTGCTATAAAATGGCACCATTATCATTAAAATTGTAAAAAAATGCGTAGAGGCGTAGACACTACAAAAATTACTCAAAATATAGGAAATGATTGTAAAAAAAAAAACACAGAAAAAGTTGACCTCGAAAAACAAATTATTTTTAAAAACATTGGCAAAGTCACATAAAACAAGTCACACTTCCAACCCTAAAATTTTCTTAAATTTCAAGAGTTCTTCTTTCCAATACTTTTTAAAGATCGAAAATAGGTTGAAAAATTGATTTTTGACGATTTTTAGATCGAAGCCCGTCTAGAGGCGGGGTTGGGTTGTAGAGGGTTAAATTTTGTGAAAATGAGTTTTTCTCGGTGTCACTGAATACACCCTTATTTCCAACTCAAGATATCTCGGAAACTGTTTGTTCGATTTTTATTGTTGACAGATTACAACATTTGCAAAACTTCCTGCTCTTTTCTATAAAGATAATTCTGAAATTTTAAAATCTAGCCCAACATTTGAAAATGTTCAAAATATGTGTTTTTCCCTCTTTTTGGTTCTAAAATTTTTAAATTATTTTCATTGTTAAGAGCAGAACATTTCATCGATCGAAACAATTCCGAGGAAAGAGGGCTTATTAGATGACACTGAGAAATAAATACACTGAGAAAAAAAAATATGTTCACAGAATTTAAACTAAAAGAGACTGAATCATAGCAACCAGCGGACTGCTGATCGTTTTTTTATAAAGTATTTTTTAAATGCAAGAAATTCGGCATTTTTCGAAAAAGTGCCTTAACATACCTTTAACTTATATAACTTACATAGTTATCGAATGAAAATTTCATTTAACATCTAAACTTATCTTTTATATCTTTTATTTATTTTTCCATATTTTTTAGGATTCATATCTTTGAATCTTGAAAAAAAAATCAACTCTAGCGCAACAATTGCCGTATAAAAAATCAAAATTTTGAAATCATTTTTTGGGAAATAAAATGTTAAAATTGAATTCATTGAATTAATAACAAAATGTAAAATAACAAAAAGGATTTTTTCCGTGTGCCTACTTTTTTCAGCCCTACAACCTCCCTAAGTCTCGTTCAAAAAATAACTTCTTCAAGTACAGATTACCAAAATTCAGAATCTAAAACCAAATCAGAATTCTTGAGAATTACTCCAATGATTGATCCAAATACTGTAAACTGCTTTGAATTTTATGAAAGTGGGCCGCCCCATTTTCTGTAAAGTGTATAAAAAGAAATCTTTGAAAAATAAAAGGGAAACCTTAAACACTGTAGTTCCACATGAAAGCTAATTTTTTTTTGCCTCAAATAAGGCCGCAGCAATTTTTTTCGACATAGAGGCCCTCTTAGAAACTAGCTCGATGAATCAGGTGGCAAAAAATACGGATCCTGCGTTAAAAATCATTTTAGCATGATTGAATCAATTGAAAAATATTTTTTTGCAATTCCGCCATGAAACTACTTACTTTTCCTGTCATTCTTGAACAACGAAATAGCCTACTTTTCTGTACCAAAAATAACAGAATCGAATAGCACCACTTTTCAAAATAAATGCTGAAAAGTTCTACTTTTCAGCACTGAAATGGGTGCTGAAAAGTTGAACTTTTTAGCACTGGTTTCGAAAAGTAACACTTTTCAACTTTTTTTTTATTTAAACGATTTGTTGACAAAATACAAGACAATTTTACTTAAAATTTCACTCAATGGGTGTTTTTCGGAATTGCAAAAAATGTTGTATGGAACTCGTTGCAAAACTTGATTTTTCAGCACTCTTCGTATTTATCCAACTCGGTGAACCTCGTTGGATAAATGTACGACTCGTGCTGAAAAAATCCTCTTTTTGCAACTTGTTGCATAAACTACTATTTAAAAATGTATAAAATTTTGAAGTAGAGAAACACAAACAGGTATCTTTGGTAAGTCGAATGGCCAAAACTGTTATGATTTTTTTTAAATAATGTTTTCGCCATTTTTTCCAAACACAAAATAATAGTTTTTTTTTGTAAACCACTTACACTGAGCTACGACCACCCTGATGGCAAAATAAAAAAAAAGTCTAATTGTTTGGAGCAAGAAACTTCGTTAAAAAAAATGATGTAAATCATTTCCAAAGTTTTTTTTGGTTGGAAAAGGTCTTTTAAGGTCTTTCATATGTTTATAAGACCTATAAAAAAAACTCTAGATTATCAAATTTTGAGCTTAAATTTCATAATTTTAAATTTAACAGCTGAAATTAATTAGAGATTACCGTTACCTTTTTAAGCTTTTTATTTTTCATTTAGAGTAAGAATTTCAAAATAGAATTATGTTTTGTGGAACAAAGCACTGAATATTTTTAGGTTTTTTTTTTCTGAAATCAACTCAACTTAACTTAAATGAGATGAAAATGAATTTGGGACATTTTTGTAAACAGGAGTTTTATACCTATTACCGGATCTAAAAAACATTTTTATTTCAAAAGTGTATACATGTGATACAAAATCGAGAATAAATGTTGGAAAAAGATTGTTAAAGTAAAAAATTTATAGCCAACTTTTCAAAGATATTTGGATTTAGCCCTTTAATTTCGTTAGAAAATTTTTAAGGGGTACTAAAACATGTGTGAATTATTGCTAATGACTTATAAATAAAAAAACATAACTGTCGCACAGCCTAATAATTTCATCATCTCTCGCTGGTGATGATGTCAATTTCTCAGAGGAGCGCGCCCCATGTGCGTGCCACCGTCAATGAACGGTCCAGCTAATTGACCATGTCTACCAAGGGGGCAGCCATCGTCTCTAACTCCGTCATCGCCCCATCTGACGTCAAAACCCCGTCCGGAAATGGTTCAAAGTCCCCTCCGGGCATCAGATCCCTTTTTTCAGAGGAGGCACGCAAGAAAGCACACTCACAAAAGAAATTAGGTGGAGCAATTTATTTGCTCTCTTTTTCGGACGGGGTACCTTTTCTTATTCTTCTTCTATTTTCGGGACACGTGGGACACGGCCACAACTCTTCACGTGGCGACCGCCACCGACCAAGAAGAAGCGGAAGAAAGTAATGAACCCTTTTCACGCAATTTTCGACGTCATTTGAATTGTTCTCTCTCCTATGTGACGATGTGAGTGTGTGTGTGTGTGTGTTTGTGCGCGCCAAGGACCAACAAATGGTTTCTGGGGTCATAAATTTTGTCAGAAGCTCGGGAGCTCTACTCCCCCCACCAATAGGACAGGAAGCAGGACGGGTTGTTGGCTTGTTGGATAGATGAATGGGTCCCCGGGAAGCGACTTCCGACCGCTGCGTTGAGTTGCTGTGTTGGGTCGTGTGGAGTCGTGTGGTCGCCAAGGATTCAACCGCAAATGGCACGGCCGTGGAAGGCGAACCACTTGACGTCGGTCCCGGCTTGGAGCTTAGAGGGTGGTTCTCTGAGGTGAACTAAATGAATTATTAGAAATTTGCTCAAATCTTTTATCTATTTCTGAAATAATTTCCTTACAAATTTGTAACTTTGTAATGATCAATTCAATTAGGAACCGCTCATTTTCGTTCGCTCATTAAAAAGAGCCGCTCTTTTGAACGGCTCTTTCGCTTTTAAAAATTTGGATGAAAAAGTTTTTTTTAAAGAATTGTGTGATTTTATAAGTTATTTCACAATGGACTTTTATAAATTATTTGATAAAAAAAAATAAAACTAAAAACGAGAAGATGCCCTTGAAAACCATAGGTCTTTGTAGTCTCTATGTCAAGATTTCTACTCGAACCTAAACATATAAACATCATCTAGGATGCTGGACAAATTGATATTAATTTTAAAATTGCGTTTATTTGTGCAAGAATTGAACTAATGCTAATATTTATTTGGAGAAAATATGATGTGAACTCTTTTCTAAATTCTGATTTAATCGATAAAGTCTATAAACGCTTAAGTTTAATCGGTCAAAAGGTTCTTTTTTACAAAATCTCTAAACTATTAAGTTGATTTTTAGTAATATTTTAAAAATTGTGCAATTTGAAATGCTGAAATTTGTATTCCGGTGTATTCCTTTTGGGATTATTTTTTATAAGGATTGAAATATTTCAAACTGCATTTTCAATTCTCAAAAACAAATTCAATACTACATTTTTTTTTTTTGAAGTTCGAGAAATTATATTTATAACAAAAATCATGCCATCTTAAAACGGTTCTTTCAAAAAACCGGAGTTTAAAAAAGAACAGGGGTTCTTTTTTTGTGAGCCACGGTTCGTTCGCTCTTTTTAGTGAACCGGCTCTTAGAGCGGCTCGCTCTTTTTTTGCCCACCTCTAGTTGCAGGTATTGCTGAGAACTTTTCAGAAAAACGTTACTCTCAAAAAGCAATTTTTAACTCGACGTTTTTTAACTCGACTTTTCAGAAACAAAAAAAAATAATTTTGAAAATTAAATCTTTCGAGATATGGCACAAGTTGGTCTAAATTTGTTTGGCAGTAGAGGTGGGCAAATCCACTCTTTTTTAGGAGCCGCTCATTAAAATGAGCCGCTCGTTTGAGCGGTTCTTTCGCTCTTTTTCAAAATTTTGATAAAATGGCTAAAAAAAGAGAAGATTCGCTTGAAAATCATTGCTTGAAAGTTGCTTTTAATTTTACATGTTTAATTTTGAGAAAATATTTTCGTTCCATAAAGTCTAGAAATTCAAAAGTTCATCGAGAAAAACGATTTAATTTTTTCACCATAATTGTATCGATAGTTTTGGTTAAATTTACTTTATATGCTAAGCTTTTTGAAATGCTCCTATTTGTGTTCGGGTAACCTGCCGATTTCAAGTACTTAAATTTGTACAGTTTAACTAATTTTGCATTATTTTATAACCATTGAAATATTTGAAATTACATTTTTGTTTTCATTTCTTGGAAATTAAAAAAAAAAAACACGGAAAACAGGTAATTTTTTTAAGGTGTAACAAATTTTTCATAGAAGTCCTAAGAAATATCTACAACTTTGCTCATTGATAAGAATATCTGTTCGCAAGATACATATTTTTGAAAGTTCTAATAGTTTTTATGGATCGCTGTCTGAATTTTATGGATACTAGTATGTACGAACTAATGATGAAAAATGTCTGCTCTGTTTATATAAGGGCACACACTCAACTTAAACCAAATTTAAACAAAACTTCAAAATTTAATTTTTAAAAAAATTGATCATTTTAAAATTTCATGTTTTTTTTTGTAACTTTGCAGAGTTATTTTTTAGAGTGTAACAATATTCTTCAAAGTTGTAGCGCAGACAATTGAAAAAATGAAAAAATATGTATAATTCACATTTAACTCCATACAGTAAAGTTTCATGAAAAAAAACTTAAATTGCTCAATTTTACCTCCAAATCTTATGAAAATTAGGAGTTTTCAAGAAGGTATATTTCATTTCGTTAACTGATTTGCTGAAGAGAATGATTACTTAAAATTAGAAAAAAAATAATAATCCTGCCGGCACAACATCACTGATTGTCCCATAGCAGAACCCAAAACCCAAAAATTCGACACACTCGACGACATCCATCCGTTGATAAATGAGTCCTCATGCAACAAAAACTTCATCCGTTTCCGCCAAAGTCGTCGTCCTCCCGTTCAATAGACCGTGAGTTTGGGAAAATCTATTTTCTGACAAGTAAATGACGCCATGGGCCTGGTATTGGCGAGGAAACCGAGGCGAGGTTCAACTTGAAAAATACGGGGTCATTACTATTCGTCACACGAGCGCGGTTCAACCTGATGATGCCTAATTTGGGGGGCCCTTCTTTCTTTCTTTTTTCTGTTGTTGTTGCTGGAACAAATGGTTCCGCGTTGACTAGTTTGTAGCCGACTCTATAGTTGGATTTATGGCGGGCTCAAGCTGTTGCGTGATCCGAACCATCATCGCCCGGGACCACCTACAAATTTAACGCCCGTGAGAATCCGTCCTTTTGGTAGGTTGAAGAATGCCAGGACATTAGTTTCGGAAAGTAATTTCAGGCTCATAAATTAGCTTGCAATGACACTGTAAGAATCGTGATTTGATGATGAAATTTAATAATCTCTTTAATAAAAATATCAGTCTTGAACAAAACGCTTCATTGTCCTTCCAAATTTCCTCCCCAAGCCCAACGCACGAAATCCCGAAAATAAATTCATCAACAAACTTTTTCGTGACTTTCGCAAAAGTCGTCTTCTGCTCGCACAACAAATAGCGACGACTAAGCACACACAACACAAAACTCCACTGGAGGTGATTTATTGCGTCTGTGTAAAAATTCCGCTCGAATCTCTAATTACTTGTCGTCTACAGTGAGGGAAGAAGAAGAAAACTAAGAAGAACGAAGTCATACCTAGGAACGGAAAGCTTCCAGTTTGCTGAACGACATCACAGAACTATTTGAAAAGGCCAGAGAAGGAGGAGAAGGTTCGATATCCTTGGCTTTGGAGGAGACTCTCTCCACGGGGTTCTTGGCACAAGAAGGAAGCCTTCTTCGCAAGGACAAGCCAGGCGGAAACACATGCGGTTCTTGTTAGGGTGGTACATTAGATAAATGATGCATTACAAAATTGCATTTCTGGATTTTTATTAAAAGGTCCAATAAACCATTTTTTCCAAATTTTTTAATACCTCTGACTCAAGGCGGTTTCAAAAACATCTATTTAAAAAAAAAATCGCCAGATGGACCAACTGTTGTCTCAGCAGTCGTATGACAGAAACAAAAAAAAACTCCAGATATCGCCCCTTCAAAATTGACTAGAAAAAGCAGGAGACAAAAACATATTTTTCCAAAAATCTTTAAATTTGTCGGAATTTGAAGCTTTATCTACTGACAACAATATGAAAAGCATTTTCCTATGTTGATACTCATATTCAGCATGTTTGGGCTCGTTCAAAATATTTAGAATTTTATGTAAAATTCCAATGTATACTATCAATAAAAATGATGCAAAATGAAACATCTTGCCAAGTATAAAATGCATTTTAAAATTCAAATGCTGGATCCAGGGTTTGTAATTTCAATTTTTATTCTATCCCTGAAAAAAAAATTGAGTGTTTAGAAAAAAACATTTGATGTAAAATTTAATTAACTTTCAAAAAACATTTTTTAAGAAAGTTTAAAAGTTTTTCGTTAAACACTTTTATTTAAAAAAAAAGAAATTTCCGTAGTTTTTTTTAATAAATTTATTTCTTGCACATTGTTTACTCTCTTCGGTTGCTTTGTAAAGAATGAAAATGACTAGCAAAGAGTCTTTTCATTCGTTTAGTTTTTCATTTAGTATTTTTTTCAAATGCCTTATCCGGGAAACAATTGATTCAACTGTCAATGGGTAATTCTCTACCAACTCACACGAAATCGGGAAAAGTTGCCCCGACCCCTCTTCGATTTGCGTGAAACTTTGTCCTAAGGGGTAACTTTTGTCCCTGATCACGAATCCGAGGTCCGTTTTTCGATATCTCGTGACGGAGGGCGGTACGACCCCTTCCATTTTGAACATGCGAAAAAGAGGTGTTTTTCAATCATTTGCAGCCTGAAACGGTGATGAGATAGAAATTTGGTGTCAAAGGGACTTTTATGTAAAATTAGACGCCCGATTTGATGGCGTACTCAGAATTCCGAAAAACGTATTTTCATCGAAAAAACACTAAAAAGTTTTAAAATTCTCCCATTTTCCGTTACTCGACTGTAAAATTTTTGGAACATGTCATTTTATGGGAAATTTAATGTACTTTTCGAATCTACATTGACCCAGAAGGGTCATTTTTCATTAGAACAAAATTTTCATTTAAAATTTCGTGTTTTTCTAACTTTGCAGGGTTATTTTTTAGAGTGTAACAATGTTCTACAAAGTTGTAGAGCAGACAATTACAAAAATTTTGATATATAGACATAAGGGGTTTGCTTATAAACATCACGAGTTATTGCGATTTTACGAAAAAAAGTTTTGAAAAAGTTGGTCGTCATCGATCATGCCCGTTCATGGTCACCCACGACAGACACGGACGACGAAACAAAGAGAAATGCAAAAAGTAACTTTTTCAAAACTTTTTTTCGTAAAATCGCAATAACTCGTGATGTTTATAAGCAAACCCCTTATGTCTATATATCAAAATTTTTGTAATTGTCTGCTCTACAACTTTGTAGAACATTGTTACACTCTAAAAAATAACCCTGCAAAGTTAGAAAAAACACGAAATTTTTAAATGAATTTTTTTTTTCTAAATGAAAAAATGACCCTTCTGGGTCAATGTAGATTCGAAAAGTACATTAAATTTCCCATAAAATGACATGCTCCAAAATTTTTTACAGTCGAGTAACGGAAAATGGGAGAATTTTTAAAACTTTTTTAGTGTTTTTTTCGATGAAAAATACGTTTTTTCGGAATTCTGCGTACGCCATCAAATCGGGCGTCTAATTTAACATAAAAGTCCCTTTGACACCAAATTTCTATCTCATCACCGTTTCAGGCTGCAAATGATTGAAAAACACCTCTTTTTTCGCATGTTCAAAAATGGAAGGGGTCGTACCGCCCCTCCGTCACGAGATATCGAAAAACGGACCTCGGATTCGTGATCAGGGACAAAAGTTACCCCTTAGGACAAAGTTTCACGCAAATCGAAGAGGGGTCGGGGCAACTGCTGTGTGAGTTGGCGGAGAATTACCCCAATGTCAAATATGAAACATTCGTGATATTTTTCGGCTTTTTGATGAAATGAAAATCATTTTGAAGTTTAGACTGCAAATTACAATACCTTAAATTTGGCTCCATTTGGTGATCAATTAAAATTTACAAAAACTTATGAGGGATTAAAACAAAAAAAAAATTTAATAAGAAAAATGTGTTTATTTTTGTCACATTTTATGTTATGATTTATAAACTATTTGGTTTTGAATTACACTCTCAAGAAGTGAATATCATGTTCCAGTTAGAAAGCTGCATATCCAGAGCTTTTTTTTTTGAAAAGGTCCTATAAGCTATTGTCTTTCATATGTTTATAGGACCTAATAAAAAAAACTCTTTATATATTTTTAGAGTTTTTAACTTACCTACTTTAAAATTAATAACCTGGAAAAAAAATTAAAGCATATTTTCAAACGATTTATTTTTGCCTTTTGAATCATATCGGCTCACTTTAGCCTGGTACAAATATTTATTTTTATTTTTTTAAGTTTTTGTCTCCCCCTGACCCCTCTTCAAATATGGTTTGAAAAATCAGGGCATTTTTTTTTTTCAAAAAACTTCAAAATTTTAATGGAAATACAAGTGCAATCAGCTGAAATCAATTTAAAATGTATTCCCCTGAGTTTAAAATCATTTTTAACATTTTTTGTGTTTATTAAAAAATCTTTTGTATTTTGAAAATTGTCGATGCACAGTACCGCAAAAAGTTTGTTTTTCGTTATTTTTTTTTGTTTTCGACAAATCTTACATTTTTGGAAAGAAACAACTGAAATAGTGTGAATGCATTTTGAAACACTTTTTTTCATTCAAATCGACGGTAACATTTCAAAATGCATCATGTACATTTTGACACTTTCTGGGTTATTGCATATTCTGAAAGTACTCCTAACAAACTACCTCTCCACCAAAAATGAGCAAAAGTTACTTCAGTAAAGTCTGTTTAATCATGATTTTAAATAAAATCAGCAATCCCTGTTTATATAGCCCTGTCAACCTGTCAAATAAAAGATAACCTCGTGACGAAAAAAAAGCATCATGAAAAAAGCGCCATGTACACTCGGCGAAGAAAAACGAATCATAACAAAGCGTCCCTCTCAATGACAGCAGGGTGATATAGACGTTGGTGATTTCAAAAGCTGTTATGTTTGTTTTTCTCAAATAAAATAACGGAAATAATGTTTTATTGAATTTGGATGATCAAGTATCAATAAAAGCAACGTTTTTCTTCGTTTGTTATCATTAGAACATCTTATTTTGCTTTTATATTAAAATGGGAATTGAAAATGGATGCTCAACATTTAAATGCGTTTTTTCACAAAAAAGATGGTGTGTACATTATGCTTTTTGAAATGTTGGCATCGAACTGTTGAGACTATGGCCCCCTCCCCGCTCGACAGAGCCGAAACTTTAAGTTGTAACATTAATTTTTGAGGTTTTTTTCTCGATAATTTAAATTTAAAATTTTAATTTTTGCTTAATTTTGTTAACATTTTATTTTTTTCGAAATTTTGTTTAAATTTTAATGTGCTTTTTGATTTTACCATTTGAAAATTAAGCACAAAATCTCAATTATGGTTTTTTGAAAATATAACAAAAAAAAGAAGATTGATTTTAAATTGAAAATTTTATTTATGTTCCAAAATTTTAAAATCGTTTTTTTTGGCAATCTTTTGAAAATTAACAGGATCTTGAGAATTATTTTTAAAAGTAAATTTCAACTATACCGTAATTATGAAATTTTAGAAAAAATGCGAAATGCATTATGATAACAGCTAAGGGAGCGTTCTTTTATAAAGTAACGCAGTTAAGGGAGAGGGGGCTCGTTGGCTGTGTTACGCTCCATACAAAAATTGAAAAAAAATGTATGGAAATTTTGTTACGAGGAGCGGAGGAGGGGTCCAAAAATCTTATTTTTGCGTTACGTAATAAAATAACGCTCCTTTAAAATGCTGAAAGGAATATTTGTTTTTTGACAGTTTTTTATTATTGTTTTGCATTGCACTGATGATTTTGTTTTGAGGTGAAACTGAACGCCGACCATTAAAAAACTTCTCTGCGACTTAAATCAATCAACTCGACAATTTGTTTGCTTACGGCTTATTTACCGTCTGTCAAACAGAGAACATTCTATGATTTTCTTAAAAGTGCTTTCAAAAACGCGAGTCGGGGAATACGTATTTTCGCGATTACAAACTCATGATCAACTGAATTAGATTTCTGAACTCGACAGTTTGCTTGCTGTCGTTCTTTTCTTGTCTGCAACAAACAGACAACTTTTACGTTACGGTATTTTTGTTACTGCTTTTGAAAACTCCTGTCGTGGAATCAATATGGCGGACCTTCCCGTATCTTCTTAAGATATAAATTTCCGTTCACCGACAATTTTCAAGATTTAAGAAAAAAAAATCTTTCTACAATTTGTTAAGAATAGTACTAAGCCTGCACATTTGGCGACGATTTTTTTTATTCCTTGTCAATGTATTTATGAAAATCATCCTGATTGTCATCAGAACTTAACTAAATTCAGATTATTTTTGAGTTATGATCAATATTCCTGTAGAATGCTGGACCTCATATTAATTGAGAAGATTTTTTTTTGGAATTTATGAAATTGCACCGCTAACTAAAGATTAAACAAGCAAATTTATCTTTGCATATTGTAGCTAGTTCTCATTCAAATTACTTTATATCAATCAATTCTAACCTCAAATTTCTCTCCCCTCTCCCCCACAGGCCACCCCAAGAAGGGCTTCCCCACGAACCCCATGTTCCCGGGGGACATCCCGTCGTACTCGCCACCCTCGCGCGCCTTCTTCACCCCACCACTGCCCCGCAACTACACGAACCCGTTCGCGGACAAACCAACGCTGCGCGGAACCAACAGCGACAGCACCATCATCAACACGAACACGTACGTGAACCGTCGGCCACTGCCACCACCCTCGCTGATGCCAGGGCACGAGAGGATCCCGATTCGGCCGGATTTGAATGGGAGTGGGGCACCTGCGGCGCCCAAGGTTGAGGAACCGGTGCTGGTGACGGGGCCGGCAAGTTCGAGTCAG